>NW_024728647.1:0-7682 GCF_018991925.1 Homarus americanus | reverse complement strand
CACTGCCCATAGCATTTTCAGTATTATCGCAACCTGAACAATGAAATGGAGAATGAATATCCAACAGCAAAGCATAAGTTGGGGTGTTGTGCTGACTGGTTGCTCTGTTTTCCTATTGGCTGTAATATGATGACGTTACCTCTTATTCCACCAATCACAGTTAAGTAAGAGATTACTGAAAGAATGCAATATTTACGACACCAGTATCCATTTTTTTGGGGCGCCGCCTCCCCTAGGAGGACCTATTGTGAGCCACAGGCGTTGGCAGGGTCCCTGGGAGCAGTGGCGCCCTCCTAGTGGCAGTGGGTGTCTTTCCAGGGGCGGCAGGATCTCTGCCAGGGGCGACGGCGCCCCCAGGAGCCCTTCCACATGCAGCTTTACCCCAAGAATTTCATATTTTTTTCGTACATTTTGCATTCGTCCAGTAATCCCTTACTTAAACGTGATTGGTGGAGTAAGATGTGACGTCATAAAATTACAGCCAATAGGAGAACAGAGCAATCAGTAAGCACAACACCCCAACTTATGCTTTGCTGTTGGATATTTATTCTCGTTTCACTATTTTAAACTCTGGGAGATATGATGTTAAATAAAATACACACTGCCCATAGCATTTTCAGTATTATCGCAACCTGAACAATGAAAAGGAGAAAAAATATCCAACAGCAAAGCATAAGTTAGGGTGTTTTGCTGACTGGTTGCTCTGTTTTCCTATTGGTTGTAATTTGGTAACGTTACCTCTTATTCCACCAATCACAGTTAAGTAAGAAATTACTGAAAGAATGCAATATTTACGACACCAGTATCCATTTTTTTGGGGCGCCGCCTCCCCTAGGAGGACCTATTGTGAGCCACAGGCCTTGGCAGGGTCCCTGGGAGCAGTGGCGCCCTCCTAGTGGCAGTGGGTGTCTTTCCAGGGGCGACGGCGCCCCCAGGGGCCCTTCCACATGCAGCTTTACCCCCAAGAACTTCATATTTTTGTCGTATATTTTGCATTCGTCCAGTAATCCCTTACTTAAACGTGATTGGTGGAGTAAGATGTGACGTCATAAAATTACAGCCAATAGGAGAACAGAGCAATCAGTCAGCACAACACCCCAACTTATGCTTTGCTGTTGGATATTTATTCTCGTTTCACTGCCCATAGCATTTTCAGTATTATCGCAACCTGAACAATGAAATGGAGAATGAATATCCAACAGCAAAGCATAAGTTGGGGTGTTGTGCTGACTGGTTGCTCTGTTTTCCTATTGGCTGTAATATGATGACGTTACCTCTTATTCCACCAATCACAGTTAAGTAAGAGATTACTGAAAGAATGCAATATTTACGACACCAGTATCCATTTTTTTGGGGCGCCGCCTCCCCTAGGAGGACCTATTGTGAGCCACAGGCGTTGGCAGGGTCCCTGGGAGCAGTGGCGCCCTCCTAGTGGCAGTGGGTGTCTTTCCAGGGGCGGCAGGATCTCTGCCAGGGGCGACGGCGCCCCCAGGAGCCCTTCCACATGCAGCTTTACCCCAAGAATTTCATATTTTTTTCGTACATTTTGCATTCGTCCAGTAATCCCTTACTTAAACGTGATTGGTGGAGTAAGATGTGACGTCATAAAATTACAGCCAATAGGAGAACAGAGCAATCAGTCAGCACAACACCCCAACTTATGCTTTGCTGTTGGATATTTATTCTCGTTTCACTATTTTAAACTCTGGGAGATATGATGTTAAATAAAATACACACTGCCCATAGCATTTTCAGTATTATCGCAACTTGAACAATGAAATGGAGAATAAATATCCAACAGCAAAGCATAAGTTGGGGTGTTGTGCTGACTGGTTGCTCTGTTTTCCTATTGGATTCAATTTGATGACGTTACCTCTTATTCCACTAATCACAGTTAAGTAAGAGATTACTGAAAGAATGCACTATGTACGACACCATTATCCATTTTTTGGGGGCGCCGCCTCCCCTAGGAGGACCTATTGTGAGCCACAGGCCTTGGCAGGGTCCCTGGGAGCAGTGGCGCCCTCCTAGTGGCAGTGGGTGTCTTTCCAGGGGCGGCAGGGTCTCTGCCAGGGGCGACGGCGCCCCCAGGGGCCTTCCACATGCAGCTTTACCTCAAGAACTTCATATTTTTGTCGTACATTTTGCATTCGTTCAGTAATCCCTTACTTAAACGTGATTGGTGGAGTAAGATGTGACGTCATAAAATTACAGCCAATAGGAGAACAGAGCAATCAGTCAGCACAACACTCCAACTTATGCTTTGCTGTTGGATATTTATTCTCGTTTCACTATTTTAAACTCTGGGAGATATGATGTTAAATAAAATACACACTGCCCATAGCATTTTCAGTATTATCGCAACCTGAACAATGAAAAGGAGAGTAAATATCCAACAGCAAAGCATAAGTTGGGGTGTTGTGCTGACTGGTTGCTCTGTTTTCCTATTGGCTGTAATTTGATGACGTTACCTCTTATTCCACCAATCACAGTTAAGTAAGAGATTACTGAAGAATGCAATATTTGCGACACCAGTATCCATTTTTTTGGGGCGCCGCCTCCCCTAGGAGGACCTATTGTGAGCCACAGGCGTTGGCAGGGTCCCTGGGAGCAGTGGCGCCCTCCTAGCCTGGCTTGATGAATTGGTCTTTCCAGGAGCAGCAGGATCTCTGCCAGGGCGACAGCCCCAGGGGCCTTCCACATGCAGCACCCCAAGAACTTCTATTTTATTCGTACATTTTGCATTCGTCCAATCCTTACTTAAACGTGATTGGTGGAGTAAGTCTTGACATCATAAACCAATAGGAGAACAGAGCAATCAGTCAGCACAACACCCCAACTTATGCTTTGCTGTTGGATATTTATTCTCGTTTCACTATTTTAAACTCTGGGAGATATGATGTTAAACAAAATACACACTGTCCATAGCATTTTCAGTATTATCGCAACCTGAACAATGAAAAGGAGAATAAATATCCAACAGCAAAGCATAAGTTGGGGTGTTGTGCTGACTGGTTGCTCTGTTTTCCTATTGGCTGTAATTTGATGACGTTACCTCTTATTCCACCAATCACAGTTAAGTAAGAGATTACTGAAAGAATGCAATATTTATGACACCAGTATCCATTTTTTTGGGGCGCCGCCTCCCCTAGGAGGACCTATTGTGAGCCACAGGCGTTGGCAGGGTCCTGGGAGCAGTGGCCCTCCTAGTGACAGTGGGTGTCTTTCCAGGAACAGCAGGATCTCTGCCAGGACACGGCAGCGCTGAGGGGCCCTTCCACATGCAGCTTTACCCCAAGAACTTCATATTTTTGTCGTACATTTTCCATTCGTCCAGTAATCCCTTACTTAAACGTGATTGGTGGAGTAAGATATGACGTCATAAAATTACAGCCAATAGGAGAACAGAGCAATCAGTCAGCACAACACCCCAACTTATGCTTTGCTGTTGGATATTTATTCTCGTTTCACTATTTTAAACTCTGGGAGATATGATGTTAAATAAAATACACACTGCCCATAGCATTTTCAGTATTATCGCAGCACAGACAATGAAAGGAGGCCAAATATCAACATGGCTTGGAATGACCAATATGACTATTCCACCAATCACGAATAACTCAAGATTACTGAAAATAATATTTATTTGCAGTATCCATTTTTTTGGGGCGCCGCCTCCCTAGGAGGACCTATTGTGACACAGGCGTTGGCGAGTCCCTGGGGGCAGTGGCGCCACTCCTAGTGGCAGTGGAATTGTCTTTCCAGGGGCAGCAGGATCTCTGCCAGGGGCGGCGCCCCCAGGGCCGCCTACATGCAGCTTTACCCCCAGAACTTCATATTTTGTCATTGCCATTTTGCATTCGTCCCAGTAATCCCTTACTTAGCGTGATTGGTGGAGTAAGATGTGACGTCATAAAATTACAGCCAATAGGAGAACAGAGCAATCAGTCAGCACAACACCCCAACTTATGCTTTGCTGTTGGATATTTATTCTCGTTTCACTATTTTAAACTTTGGGAGATATGATGTTAAATAAAATACACACTGCCCATAGCATTTTCAGTATTATCGCAACTTGAACAATGAAATGGAGAATAAATATCCAACAGCAAAGCATAAGTTCGGGTGTTGTGCTGACTGGTTGCTCTGTTTTCCTATTGGCTTTAATTTGATGACGTTACCTCTTATTCCACTAATCACAGTTAAGTAAGAGATTACTGAAAGAATGCAATATGTACGACACCATTATCCATTTTTTGGGGGCGCCGCCTCCCCTAGGAGGACCTATTGTGAGCCACAGGCCTTGGCAGGGTCCCTGGGAGCAGTGGCGCCCTCCTAGTGGCAGTGGGTGTCTTTTCAGGGGCGGCAGGGTCTCTGCCAGGGGCGACGGCGCCCCCAGGGGCCCTTCCACATGCAGCTTTACCCCAAGAACTTCATATTTTTGTCGTACATTTTGCATTCGTCCAGTAATCCCTTACTTAAACGTGATTGGTGGAGTAAAATGTGACGTCATAAAATTACAGCCAATAGGAGAACAAAGCAATCAGTCAGCACAACACCCCAACTTATGCTTTGCTGTTGGATATTTATTCTCGTTTCACTATTTTAAACTCTGGGAGATATGATGTTAAATAAAATACACACTGCCCATAGCATTTTCAGTATTATCGCAACCTGAACAATGAAAAGGAGAATAAATATCCAACAGCAAAGCATAAGTTGGGGTGTTGTGCTGACTGGTTGCTCTGTTTTCCTATTGGCTGTAATTTGGTGACGTTACCTCTTATTCCACCAATCACAGTTAAGTAAGAGATTACTGAAAGAATGCAATATTTACGACACCAGTATCCATTTTTTTGGGGCGCCGCCTCCCCTAGGAGGACCTATTGTGAGCCACAGGCGTTGGCAGGGACCCTGGGAGCAGTGGCGCCCTCCTAGTGGCAGTGGGTGTCTTTCCAGGGACGGCAGGATCTCTGCCAGGGGCGACGGCGCCCCCAGGGGCCCTTCCACATGCAGCTTTACCCCAAGAGCTTCATATTTTTGTCGTACATTTTGCATTCGTCCAGTAATCCCTTACTTAAACGTGATTGGTGGAGTAAGATGTGACGTCATAAAATTACAGCCAATAGGAGAACAGAGCAATCAGTCAGCACAACACCCCAACTTATGCTTTGCTGTTGGATATTTATTCTCGTTTCACTATTTTTAAACTCTGGGAATATGATATGTTAAATAAAATACACTGCCCATAGCATTTTCAGTATTATCATAGCCTGAACAATGAAAGGAGAGCCGTATCAGCAGCAGCGCAGTTCGAAATATTACTCTATTTTCTAATGACTGCAATTTGATGACGTTACCTTATTCCACCAATCACAGTTAAGTAAGAGATTACTGAAAGAATGCAATATTTACGACACCAGTATCCATTTTTTTGGGGCGCCGCCTCCCCTAGGAGGACCTATTGTGAGCCACAGGCGTTGGCAGGATCCCTGGGAGCAGTGGCGCCCTCCTAGTGGCAGTGGGTGTCTTTCCAGGGGCGGCAGGATCTCTGCCAGGGGCGACGGCGCCCCCAGGGCCCTTCCACATGCAGCTTTACCACCAAGAACTTCATATTTTTGTCGTACATTTTGCATTCGTCCAGTAATCCCTTACTTAAACGTGATTGGTGGAGTAAGATGTGACGTCATAAAATTACAGCCAATAGGAGAACAGAGCAATCAGTCAGCACAACACCCCAACTTATGCTTTGCTGTTGGATATTTATTCTCGTTTCACTATTTTAAACTCTCGGAGATATGATGCTAAATAAAATACACACTGCCAGTATTATCGCAACTTGAACAATGAAATGGAGAATAAATATCCAACAGCAAAGCATAAGTTGGGGTGTTGTGCTGACTGGTTGCTCTGTTTTCCTATTGGCTTTAATTTGATGACGTTACCTCTTATTCCACTAATCACAGTTAAGTAAGAGATTACTGAAAGAATGCAATATGTACGACACCATTATCCATTTTTTGGGGGCGCCGCCTCCCCTAGGAGGACCTATTGCGAGCCACAGGCCTTGGCAGGGTCCCTGGGAGCAGTGGCGCCCTCCTAGTGGCAGTGGGTGTCTTTCCAGGGGCGGCAGGGTCTCTGCCAGGGGCGACGGCGCTCCCAGGGGCCCTTCCACATGCAGCTTTACCCCAAGAACTTCATATTTTTGTCGTACATTTTGCATTCGTCCAGTAATCCCTTACTTAAACGTGATTGGTGGAGTAAGATGTGACGTCATAAAATTACAGCCAATAGGAGAACAGAGCAATCAGTCAGCACAACACCCCAACTTATGCTTTGCTGTTGGATATTTATTCTCGTTTCGCTATTTTAAACTCTGGGAGATATGATGTTAAATAAAATACACACTGCCCATAGCATTTTCAGTATTATCGCAACTTGAACAATGAAATGGAGAATAAATATCCAACAGCAAAGCATAAGTTGAGGTGTTGTGCTGACTGATTTGCTCTGTTTTCTATTGGCTGTAATTTGATGACGTTACTTATTCCACCAATCACCAATTAATGAAGATTACTAGAGAAAAAGATACCATGTACGACACCAAAAAATATCCATTTTTGGGCGCCGCCTCCCCTAAGGAGGACTATTGTGAGCCTGAGCGTTGGCAGGAGTCTAGAACAGTGGCGCCCTCACTGTTTGATGGGTGTCTTTTCCACTTCGGCAGGATCTCTGCCAGGGCGACAGCGCCCCAGGGGCCCTTCCGCAGCTACCCCAGAACTTCATATTTTTGTCGTACATTTTGCATTCGTCCGTAATCATACTTAAACGTGATTGAGTGGAGTAAAGATGTGACGTCATAAATCTACAACAGGAGAACAGAGCAATCAGTCAGCTGCTTACCCCAACATGCGCTTTGCTGTTGGATATTTATTCTCGTTTCACTATTTTAAACTCTGGGAGATATGATGTTAAATAAAATACACACTGCCCATAGCATTTTCAGTATTATCGCAACCTGAACAATGAAAAGGAGAATAAATATCCAACAGCAAAGCATAAGTTGGGGTGTTGTGCTGACTGGTTGCTCTGTTTTCCTATTGGCTGTAATTTGATGACGTTACCTCTTATTCCACCAATCACAGTTAAGTGAGAGATTACTGAAAGAATGCAATATTTACGACACCAGTATCCATTTTTTTGGGGCGCCGCCTCCCCTAGGAGGACCTATTGTGAGCCACAGGCGTTGGCAGGGTCCCTGGGAGCAGTGGCGCCCTCCTAGTGGCAGTGGGTGTCTTTCCAGGGGCGGCAGGATCTCTGCCAGGGGCGACGGCGCCCCCAGGGGCCCTTCCATATGCAGCTTTACCCCAAGAACTTCATATTTTTTGCCGTACATTTTGCATTCGTCAGTAATCCCGCCTTATAAACGTGATTGGTGGAGTAAGATGTGACGTCATAAAATTACAGCCAATAGGAGAACAGAGCAATCAGTCAGCACAACACCCCAACTTATGCTTTGCTGTTGGATATTTATTCTCGTTTCACTATTTTTAACTCTGGGAGATATGATGTTAAATAAAATACACACTGCCCATAGCATTTTCAGTATTATCGCAACCTGAACAATGAAAAGGAGAATAAATATCCAACAGCAAAGCATAAGTTGGGGTGTTGTGCTGACT
>NW_024728646.1:0-23925 GCF_018991925.1 Homarus americanus | reverse complement strand
TATAAAACTACAACATCTTCACTACAACATACAAGACTACATCATCACTACACCAGATATAAACTACAATATCATTACATCTACACTACAGCACATCTACACTACAGCAGAACATTACATCACTATCACTATACTATAAGTCACTCTTTTCTTGTGAATCTTTTGTCACATGTGAAAATTCCAACCGTATTATATATTCAGTTACACTTTACCCCCCGAAAAAAAAGTTTACCTCATTAGCTTCATCTCAATAACTTTCCAAATAAGATGGCAGAAGAGATGACTAGCTACCAAGAGGGATCACACCTGGTGGAGTTCGGTTATGCCGACTTTCAAAAAATGTTCAAAAAGACCGGTATTTTGGGCGAAGGGGTCAGTGGCGAAGTATTGCTGGGAGAGTTTTTCAACAGACCTGCCTGCGCTAAAATAGGAGTAAGCCATGGCGTCAACAAGATCTTTAAAAGTGAGATAGAAAACAATTTAAAAGTAAATGGCGCTGGTGGATCCCCCATCCTGCTGGGGTCGTGCTTCGATTACCCGGTAATGATCTTCTCAGTCTGCCAGGGTCAATCACTGTACGACATTATCGATAATTTATTTATTTTATCTCCCACCCGGTCGATAAACCTCTTCCTACCCATAGCTGAAGGCCTAGCCGAGGTACACAGCCGGGGTATCATCCATAATGACATTAAAGGGGATAATGTTCTGCTGGAGAAGAATCCCGATGGATCCTTCACCTCCCACCTTATCGACTTTGGCTTATCAAGAGTCGAAGGTGGCCACCTGACCTTACGCTGCAACCCGTACGGGAGCCATTACGCCCCCGAGCTATTTAAAGGTCAACCCTGCACCCCGGCCAGCGACATTTATTCGCTTGCAGTGATGATCTCCGACACCCAAAATACCTTTGACAACCTCTGGCCGCCAGGGGTTAAAGACCTGTGCAAGAAAATGCTCTGCCGCAGCCCACAGCACCGCCCAAGTCTCGCTAAGGTGATTGACGTTTTTAAGCAGTCCCTCGAAGAGCTCTCCCTTGAGGTGCTCTCCCCCTCCAAGACACACCACTGATACAACATGTACAGTAGGCCTATATATCAGATGCCACTGAGAGCTCATGCTCTCACTTGGCTGAGCCATGTCAATACCGTCACAATAGTCCATTCTGTATATTATTATGGTTAAATAAACGGTTAAATATAAATATTATCAATATGAATATCCTCCTCCTCGACCCACCTCTCCTCTTCCTCCTCCACGCACCAACAGCCTTTGTAAGAGATAAACACACCATTACCCCTTCTACAGCTACTACTGTTTACTAGGAATAGTAATAGTTTCATTTTTGCATTGTACCTGTAAATAAATGAAATAAATAAATAAATAAATTTTAACCTACAACTCAGAAATTGACTTTTTATCCTTTACACATGAGCGTGACTAATGATGTTCTACCACAGTTGACAGATCACCTGAAGACTTGTACCTGATCATTAAATACCTTAACGCTAACCGAATATAACCCAATCCAGCCTAACATAACTCAACCCAAACCAACCTACCAGAGCATTACATAACAACCTAACCTAACCCAGCCTAACATAAGAATGGAGGAAACTGCAGCGGGCCTATTGGCCCATACTGGGCAGTCCCATTTACACCCAACCCCTATTGCTCATATATCCATCCAACCTGTTTGAAGCTATCCAGCGTATTCGAGTTAATGATGGTGTTTGGTAACTTGTTCCACTCGTCCACTACTTTATTTCCAAACCAATGTTTACCAATTTCGCGCCTAAATCTAAATTTGCCTAATTCAAAACCATTGTTACGATTTCGCTCCTGGTTGGATAGATCGAGTACAATTTGTAATGTCACTTTGTTTATCCCGGACTTCCATTTATACAACTCTATCATATTGCCCCACACTCTACGTCTCTCGAGGTAGTGCAAAATAAGACGCTTTAACCTTAAGGGTAGGCTTCAGGATATCGTGTGGCAGCACACATTGTCACCACATATTGATTTCCTTTACGAGTTTGGGCAGAGAGCCTACACAGTTAATTACAATTTTTTCAAATGGCTCAAACTACAGTAATGTGTTTTAATTGAGCTGGAGGAATGACTTGGTTGGGTTTACCCACCACCTGACATACATGGCAAGATTATACAAACGTAGTGACGCTATTCTTTATGTCCGGCCAATAGTAATGTTAAAGTAGTTTCTTATTGTCTTGAGAATTCCTAAACGTCCGGAAGTCCCTCGTGGGCCAACTCCACCAGAGACTTACGAATCGACTTGGGTACTACAATTTGATGTGTCAGACCACGTATCTAAGTTATTTAACTCTGGAGGTCTATACATTCTCATCAAGATTCCAATATTTAAATAAAAACAAGAGGTTTTGGTAGAGGGTTTACCGTCTACTTTAACGAGTCTACCCTTAGCCAAAGCGAGACCATCATCTTGAGCTTTGAGTTGAACTGAAGGGAGAACGTTTGCAAGTGGGGTTTCTGGGATCTTGTGACTGCACATACAGGAAAGAGATGCAGTTTCTCTTTATCCAACCGTTCAGTGGGGCTTTTTGACAATGGTTTTTCAACAACTTTTAAGTTTGGAACCACTAAACTTCCTGCTAAATCATTTCCCCAAATCAAACTTACGCCCCTTAATGGGAAGTTCTTTCTTTCTGATGCCAACTTTGACTTCGCCCTTTACAATATCACAGTTCAAGACAATTTGGCTTGGCTTAATAAGGGTTAAGCAGACAAGTCTTGCAGAATCACACTCTCCGGTTTACCCTTTCTCAATTCCTGGAAGGCTTCTTTGAATAAGATGCTTTGAGCAGCCCCCGTGTCTAAGAATTGAGGACTTTTTGAGATGCTAGTATGTTTACATTGGTCACAGGTTTAAGGTTCTTTAAGGCTTCTCCAGTTTTAACCTGGGAAGGGTTAGTCGGGCTTTTGCTTTGACCTGCTTTACATTTAGGATCACGACACTTCTCTATGGTGTGACCAGGTTTTCTATAATAGGAACATATTAAAAAGGGGTTCTGACTGCCATTGTTCGATTTACCACCAGCGGAACCAGGGCTTTCACTAGAGGAGGACTTTACATTGGATGGCTTATTTCTGTCTCTGTTCACAAAAGATCTCTGTATTAGAGCGAAAGAATCGGCTATTTGGGAAGCTTTTATGAGCTCTGGCTCTCTTTTCCCTACGAGCATCAAGATATTAAAAGGTAACTTCTGATTACACTCTTCCAGTACAATAAGTGTAATAAGTTCTAAGAACGTGGTCGTTTCCGTCGCTTTTGAGCCATTTTTTTACACATTCTAAGTTTGTTAGTAAGGAACTCTACGCAAGTACTGGCAAGGTTTTTGGTGTAGGACTTAAATCGGTCTATATGCTTCTGGAGTTATCGAGTTAGCGTCTAGAATTCTCTTCTTGACTAATTCGTAATCATCTACCGTGTCAAAATTTGAAAATGTGAGTGCAGCTTTGTCAACAAGCTTAGCCTGGAGACGCCAGGTCCATTCCTCTTTGGGCCATTTTGAATGTTCCACAAATTTCTCAAATGTTCGGAAAGTTCTGTCAGGATCGTCTTCATTAAAATTGGGGACTAATGAAATATTCTTTGCTAAGTTTAAAGAACTACGTTTATCATCTACTTCGACTTATTCTACTTCGACTTATTCTACTTCGATTTTTTCACGCTCTAATTGCACTTCCCTGTTCTTAAGTTCGAACTGAAGTTATGTCTTTATCTTGGAGAGCGATTTGAAGTTCCAATTGAAAACGTCTTTCTGCTTTTCCTTGAAGTTCGGCTCTCAACTTTTCTCTCTCAAATTCAAGTCTGTCAGCTGACCATGAAGTGGTTGTTCTTACTCTAGTCACGCTTGCCACGTCATCTTTATCAACTTGAAATGAGTGACTCATGGGAATTAAAACCTCAAATGGTAGTTTCCTCAGGAATTCCTGTAGACGCTAACTCCCAACAACGGTATTTTTAAGTACTTCTTCAGTCACTGAACTGATGAACGGAATGTTAAAAAACTTTTTGATTACCCGATCCTTAAGTTTGTCAAAAAAATGGTTTTCACAAAAATCTTTTAGTTCAAATTGTTTAGAGGCCATTTTAAACTTCACACTGGATAGCGAATGTTAATTACATAAAAATAAAGTTAAGATGTCACCACTAACCAGTCACAAGTATGAAATATTCAAATATTCGGGGACAAGTTAAGGTTGACGTCAAAACTTCCACTCGCTAACTGGGACTAGAAGAACGAAAATGTTCCAAAATGTCTTAAGTGAGTAACATTTCAGTCAGGATATGACATTAAAAATTCCAGTCAATTTCAGAAAAGCAAATGGAATGAATGTTTATCAGACCACAGCTTACAGCCCAGAGAAATACAACACATATAACAGTAAGTAGATGAGCAGGTGTACACCCATAAGGTGCACAGCCTACAGTGACAGCAAGGCCTGTCCCAGGAGGCAAGGCCACAAAGTACTTAAGTTAACCGTGAGATATGACCGTGTTAAGGAAACCATACCTTGCCAAGACACACCTGGGCGGTAATAATTAGGAAGCATTACCGACCTGGGAAATGACCACACACCTGGGCAAACACAACTGTCCAGATCTAACCAGTTTAGTGTTAATTGGGAGAGGTCATCTGCCGGCTGGAGATCTCCAATATATAGGCTCTGCACCCTCTTCCACGCGTCATTCTCATTCAGTCATTCATATTCCGACGATTTTCAAAACACTATCGACGGAGTCACGCTCGTCACTACTCAGGTGGGGAGGGAGACTTTCCTCCCTAGCACCGCGTCTCCAGCTAGCAAGGTCTCCCATAGAAGACATAGTTCAGCAGCACCTGCTGGGCCTCCCTCAGGTTACATGTGAGTCTTTGTCAGAGCTATCCATAGGGTGAGTTACTTACGGTGGGAAATATATCCGTTTCATGTGGTGTCCGAGAGTCTGTGTCTAGTAATGTAAATATAATGTCCTAGTAACTTCGATTTAATATGCTATTAATGTGTCTGTGTCATTGAGTGAATAATAAATAGCTGTACCATTAGAGGTTAGGTTTAGAAGATTCTCCCTAAGAACGTAATATGAAGGTTAAGTAACTAGCCGGCCACGCTACCACACTTCCTCTCTTTACATCCCACAACTAAATATTCTATCTATACTTTCTGCCTCTAAATCCCCCCATTACACAAATACTTAATCGAAAGAGCAGAGAAACGAGGCAGAATCGTTATAGCAAGGACAACCTTTATCGTTGTGTTATCTTACTATGCCTGACCAAAGTCATAACACGAGAACAATCCCAAGGAATATAAGTAGAAAAGTGAAAAGGGTTACAGCATAAAATAAAAATTCGGTCGATTCCCTAATCTTACTTACAAACACAATGGTGGTGATTGTCTAGGTCTACGATAGTTTTGTATGCTAAGTAGAGAACAAACTAAGGTTTTCTCAACTTAAACTTAGGACGTTATGAAACCCAAAAATACAAGTTAAGCGGAAGAAGTAGAGCGAGCGTTTCACCTCCTCACTACACGAGTCGTAAGGATATGAGAAAACGAATCCGGATATATACCTTACCGACTGAGAATTCGAACATTATGACTCGCTTCTGCCAATCGTGTGGTTATAATGACAAATTTAGCAAAAAATGTCCATCAGACCCAAGCAATATCAACTAATTACAATGCAAACCTATAAAGAATAATACGGAATGCTACATTTTAAGTAAAAAATAAGAAGTTTTTGTACAATTAAGGTAAAGTGATATTAAAACTGAAACATCATGGACGTATACAAAGTGGTATAAAATTCTCAACACTCCTTGTGACAGCTGAGAGTACGTTATGATGAAGGCACAAAAATTAATACAACTTTACCCTTGTTCTTAGATCCTGTCAAGGTCCCCACCTGTTACGATCTCAAGTATAAAGGGATGAAAAATGTGCCTGGTACTTTAAGGGAGAACTTGTTATGTATTGCAAGTGCCACTGCATGTTATGACCATCAGGTCTAAAGAAATATCCTATTTCTGGGCGGTCACCAAGAAGGTCTATTAAAAGGGAACCAAAATTAAACAATTTACTGATGAAGATTAAAACTTACAAATTAATACAAAAAGAAAAAGGTAAATTTTTACTTTAGGACACACGAGTCTCTAGGGGTTGACCAATGTGTTTTCCAGTATATGCTAGTGTTTTAAACGAATCTGACCATCATTTTTGTCGAAAACTGAACCGCATAATCGAGGTGCGGACTGACTAGCACAAGATTTAGGTGCAATAAGACCTCTGCACTCTTATTACTTACACTTCTAGATATAAAACCCAATACTCCGTTTGCCTTATTACGAACATTAACGCACCGTTTTCTAGGCCGTAGGTCCGGGCTTACAAGTACCCCTAAGTCTCTTTCACAAGTCGACTTCTCTAGGTTGATGTTGTTAAGGCTGTATACATTGACAGTATTTGTTCTTCCAATATTAAATATGCACTTGCTGGTGTTGAATTTCATTTGCCATTTTCTGACCACCCCTGCAGTTTATATAAATCCTCCTGTAGTGCATTTGGATGCTGCCCTGAATTAATCTGCCGCCCTATTTTGGTGTCATCCGCAAACTTGTTTATGTCACTGCTCATCCCAGTATCTAGATCGTTTATGCAGATTATGAACAAGAGTGGGCCCGGTACTGACCCCTGGGGAGCCCCACTGGTTACACAGCCCCACTCAGATTTAACATCATCTACACTAACCCTCTGTGTTCTACAGTTGAGCCATGATTTTATCCAATTTAAAACTTTCCCCTCGATTCCATGAACCTTAACTTTTCTCAGAAGCCTCTGATGCGGTACTCTGTGAAACGCTTTGCTAAAGTCTTAAGTAAATAACATCGAAATTATCGTCATTATCTACTACCTCGAAGAATTTCTTAAAAAAGTCAGACTAGATTTTCCCTTTGTAAACCCACGTTGAGAGTCGTAGATTAATTTGTTTTTCTCTAAATGCGATCGGATGCTATTTGCTATAAATGATTCAAGAAATTTCCCCACTACTGACGTCAGACTTATAAGCGGGTAATTTGACGCTGATGCTCTGTCTCCCTTTGTGAATATGGGTACTACATTTGCCTGTTTCCACAAGTCTGGCACAACTCCCGTGTCTAATGATTTGGTAAATAAATTTACGAGGGGCCGCTAATCTGTTCCTTACACTCTTTCAAAACTCTAGGGAAAATTTCATCCGGCCCTGGGGATTGGTCTTTAATTTATTTATCTTCTTAAGAACATCCCCTTTTCTGATAGTGATATTCTTTAATTACTCTTCTTCATTCACCCTAAATATCAGTTCCACCTCTGGATTTTCCTCGTGAATTTCTTCTGTGAAAACTGATAAGAAGTAGCGGTTTAATGCTTTGCTTATTTTCTCAATATCATCGATCACTTCCCCTCTCTCTGACTTTAAAGGCCCCACTTTGTCCAGGACCTTTGTCCTATATACCTGGAAAAATCCCTTTGGATTCGCCTTGGATTCTCTTGCTAGCCTGATTTCGAAGTCCCTGTTTGTCTTCCTTACATTTTTTTTTAACATTCATAGATAGTTCATTATACCTATTTCTGAGTTGCTGAGTTGTCTCCAAAACATATTCCAATAAAATTTGTAGTGTCACAAATTAGTCAGAGTCACTGTCTGACTCATGAGAGGAGAAACAGTACTCCGTTTCATCTTCCTCCTCATTAGCCATATCTGTACCCACGTTATCATCAATGTGGAGGCATACATCTTCTGGGACCTGTTGCCCTTCAAACCAGTTAATAACATAGCGACCGTTCTCTAGCAGCCATCCATTTTCTTCTGGAGCCCACTTGTACGATTCTGGGGTAATTGCGTTTTTCCACATTGATGCTACCAGATTTGCACGCTTCAATTTCTCCAAGAGCACAGATTTGCATGGAGGCAAATTACTAGGGTCGGTTCCGTTGATTTTATGCAAAGGCTGAGATTTTTGTTTTGGTGCAAAATGCTGATCAAATAGCATATGTCTGGCTGTATTCACTGATGTTAGGTTGGGCTTCCCATACATGCTACAAACAAAGGCCTCCATGTCTGTTAACAGATCTGATGATATGTGAGCTGAATCTCCCAATTTGGCGAATGCTGCGATGAACCTTTGTTCCTTTTCCATTAAAGCCAAAGGGCGGACTTTACCTTTGCGTACAAAACTAGCTGTGTAGTCACATCCTATGAAGGCATGGAGTCCTGACAGGGCACCACACAAGGCTGTGAGCTAACTGGGATACATCTATATATCGCCTGGTGTTGTTAGTACTTACACCAACGTCGAGCCATAGCTGTCCTGGTATGACATGGGCATGCGTAAGCAAAATTATAAGAACATCAGTGTCAGAGGACCGGATAATGATGTTACCACCTTTGTAGGACTCGCACATATGCTTAACATGCCAGATCAACCGAGTATCTGCCTCCTCGTGGTTGCAGACCAGGCTGGGGACCTCTTGCACGTGAATACTGTCATCCTTTACATCATATTGATAGGCTTTGTCATCCAGTCCTACAAATAGCGTGTAGCCTCGGATCTGCTCAATGTATGATGTTCTCTTCCATTCCTTTACAAGGAAGTGTAGGAGGGCTGTTTTGAAATTCGCGGACTTGAGCGAGGCATTGAAATCCTTTGGGCGCTTCTGGTCAGGACCAGAGATAATGAAGTTGGTATGTGTAGCATCAGATCCACGGATACCATGCTCGATATCTTTGATGGATGGGGTTTTGTATGAATCACATACAAAGTCTACCCTTTTGGCAAATCCCAACAACCGTGTCAGAACAATTATAATGTAGTATTTTTTCCCCTTTTTTTATAAAGGGGTGGGAGTAATACAGAAAAATAACAACAACAACCATATATTCATGCTATGCTTGAATATTTTTCAACAATTCAATCAATCAACAATAATACAATATGATATATATATATATATACATGTATCTTAGGGGATCCGTGAGAAATAATGGACAAATGTTCTCATTTTTTGGCAAATAGCACTCCTGTAACCATGGATACTGAGCTTACATGTATTATTTTTAATGCCTATGTGTTCAACAACATAATATCTTTATTTTGATACCCTACATGCTAGTATAAATGGATATTTAATAACTCCACGAAGTAAAAACATTGTTTTATACTTTTCCCCAAAATAGGGTATAAAAACAACAAAAAACACTGTTTTTCTCCAAAAACGCAGCAGCTGCGGCAATTAAGAAATGGATTTTCAGATTCAGCATAAAATTCTGATTCAGAAACGACCCTCAAACCTTTTGGCCTCAGACACATGATTAAAAGTGCCTGGGCTCTTGGACTATTTAAAGCATACACTTGAACACTATATTATTGAATGTAACACTGTCAAAGACTTCAGGCCACCTGACTTATTGTATTATAAACTTTGTAATTATTACATTGAATCAGGAGTGCTTGAGGACATTCTTGCGGCTTAACCAAAATTTGCTAGTTCACACAGATTATTCTTCAAATAGAATATGAATTTTAATATATATGAACCACTGTCCTGTCTGGTAGTGAACAGTGATATCACCCACATGACCCTGACCTATATATACTGTTAATGAATATGGCCTATTTCTTTGTGTATTGTTATGCCATAACTTAGCAAATTGAATTACATTAAAGGTGAATATAATACACCTTTTCACATATACGTTGAGACATGCTATATACTTATATGACAAATTTCAAAACCGAATGACAGAACACATATCGAATGACAATCTAAAATTACTGTTGGTGGTATGTCATTCTCCAATTGTTACATTCTCAAACTATACGTAGACCGTCGGTTTATTGTTCACGGCTGTCAATTTCATAACTTAAGTCAATCGTTTCCGTTAGAATGAACGAACAGTTATTTTAGATTGTCATTCGATATGTGTTCTGTCATTCGGTTATGAAATTTGTCAAATAGATATATAACATGTCTCAACGTATATGTGAAAAGGTGTTATGAGGGTGCACATGGCACAACAAAAAACAAATTGCCAAATCGACACAACTTAGCCATAATATTTATCACCTAAAAATTAATATTACTTCAATACACGACAACAATGTTAAATGCGAAAGTTCATGGGTTCACTCACAGCCCTCTTTATCCCAACAGTTCAGGAGTGAAGGTTTCGAATTATACACATCATGAAAAGTTAAATAAAATCTAATAATAAAAGTTGACCATAATAAGTGTGCATGTTACATCATGAACAGATAAACTAAAGCAGGAGAATAAAGAATAAACAATCCTTAATAAACCACTAATATATGCACAGTAAATAAACAAACCACTTTGTAACGTCACCATTGATTGCACTTTACAAAATAAATAATAGAGCAGCACTGAATAGATAATACTCAACTAAACCTTATTTGAAAAGGTCTCCACCACCGACAAACTCAAACGTCCTTCCACCTCCAAGGCCAGCCAATGACTGACAAAGTTCCATACCCTAGGAGACTAAAAGCCTAACACTAATAGTAAACAACTCCCACATTAAGCTGCAAAAATATCTAAATACATACAGAAACATTCTAATGTATCAAGTACCAGTCCTGCTCACATATAATATTCCACTATGCCAAACGCAACGCAATAATGTACATTACGCCATGAACCTATGTTATGGGTGGCTCTCAACTGGCTCAGCCATGTTAACAATAATTACTATCCGCTAATTGTATTTCTGGCTAAATAATCGGCAAAAAATTAATTCAGCGAGAATTGATAGCACACTCAGTATCAAAACCTGACTGAATTACTCGGAATAGGTGAACTGTACTATAAGCTTTGCCAGTAAATTTTTTAACCATAATCACAGATGCACTGTTAAATTCCTGTTCCCACCTACTGAGTATGTCTCCTCCAAATTCACTGTAGACCAGGGAGGACACACAACTACACCCACCCCCTGCTACTACCAGACACTACTACAACTACCACCACTTACAGTACACTACAACAACTTCTACCACCAATCCTATTAGGATTATTTTACACACATACACTCGCTACAGCACTAGTTAAGAATATCTCAGAGAATAAGAAATTATACATATTCCTTGACAATACAGCCAGGTAAATTATCACTACAACATATTACAACACCGTAATTACTACATCATTAAAACATCACAACATTATAACCATAAAAAATCTTCACTGCAACATCATCCCTTCATCAAAGTCAACACCGCCATCATTACAACAGCATCATTACTGAAACATCAATACATCATCACTACACCAGATATAAAACTACAACATCATCACTACATCAGAAATAAAACTACATCATCATCACTACACCAGATATAAAACTACAACATCATCACTACACCAGATATAAAACTACAACATCATCACTACACCAGATATAAAACTACAACATCATCACTACACCAGATATAAAACTACATCATCATCACTACACCAGATATAAAACTACAACATCATCACTACACCAGATATAAAACTACAACATCATCACTACACCAAATATAAAACTACATCACTACAACATACAAGACTACATCATCACTACACCAGATATATAACTACAACATCATCACTACACCAGATATAAAACTACATCATCACTACAACATACAAGACTACATCATCACTACACCAGATATAAAACTACAACATCATCACTACACCAGATATAAAACTACAACATCATCACTACACAGATATAAAATTACATCACTACGCAGATATAAAAAACTACATCATCACTACACCAAGATATAAAACTACAACATGTTCACTCTGACATATAAGTTACATCATCACTACACCAGATATAAAACTACATCATCACTACACCAGATATAAAGCTACAACATCATCACTACACCAGATATAAAATTACATCATCATCACTACACCAGATATAAAGAGTACATCATCACTACATATAAAACTACATCACATCACTACACCAGATATAAAACTACATCATCATCACTACATCCAGATTAAAACTACATCATCACTACACTGAATGTGAAAACTTCATCATCACTACAACATCATCACTACACCAGATATAAAACTACATCATCACTACAACATATAAGACTACATCATCACTACACCAGATATAAAACTACAACATCATCACTACACCAGATATAAAAGTACAACATCATCACTACACCAGATAAAAGTACATCATCACTACACCAGATATAAAACTACAACATCATCACTACAACATCATTACTACACCAGATATAAAACTACATCATCACTACACCAGATATAAAACTACAACATCATCACTACAACATCATCAATACACCAGATATAAAAGTACATCATCATCACTACATCAGATATAAAAATACAATATCATCACTACAACATATAAGACTACATCATCACTACAACATCATCACTACACCAGATATAAAACTACATCATCACTACAACATATAAGACTACATCATCACTACAACATATAAGACTACATCATCACTACACCAGATATAAAACTACATCATCATCACTACGCTGATATAAACCTACTACAACATCATCACTTTTAACATATAAGACTACATCATCACTACACCAATTATAAAACTACATCGTCATCACTACTGAATATAAATCTACATCATCACTACAACATATAAGACTACATAAGTCACTACACCAGATATGAAACTTCATCATCACTACCAGATATAAAACTACATCATCACTACACAACATCATCACTACACCTGATCATAAATCTACAACTCATCCTTTCTAACATCATCACAGAAACCAGATATAAACACAACATGCATCACTACAGCAGATATAAAACTACATCATCACTACACCTGATGAGCCTACAACATCATCACTACACCTGATATAAACCTACAACATCATCACTACACCTGATATAAAACTACATCATCACTACAAGATACAAGACTACATCATCACTACACCAGATATAAAACTACATCATCACTACACCTGATATAAAACTACATCATCACTACACCTGATATAAAACTACAACATCATCACTACACCAGATATAAAACTACAACATCATCACTACACCTGATATAAACCTACAACATCATCACTACAACATATAAGACTACATCATCACTATACCAGATATAAAACTACAACATCATCACTACACCTGATATAAACCTACAACATCATCACTACAACATATAAGACTACATCATCACTATACCAGATATAAAACTACATCGTCATCACTACACCAGATATAAAACTACAACATCATCACTACAACTGATATAAAACTACAACATCACGAAACCAGATATAAAACTACAACATCATCACTACACCTAATATAAACCTACATCATCACTACACCTGATATAAAACTACATCATCACTGCAACATACAAGGCTACATCATCACTACACCAGATATAAAACTACATCATCACTACACCTGATATAAAACTACATCATCACTACACCTGATATAAAACTACAACATCATCACTACACCAGATATAAAACTACAACATCATCACTACAACATATAAGACTACACTCATCACTACACCAGATATAAAACTACATCATCACTACAACATATAAAACTACAACATCATCACTACACCAGATATAAAACTACAACATCATCACTACACCAGATATAAAACTACAACATCATCACTACACCAGATATAAAACTACAACATCATCACTACACCAGATATAAAACTACAACATCTTCACTACAACATATAAGACTACATCATCGCTACACCAGATATAAACTACAATATCATTACATCTACACTACAGCACATCTACACTACAGCAGAACATTACATCACTATCACTATACTATATGTCACTCTTTTCTTGTGAATCTTTTGTCACATGTGAAAATTCCAACCGTATTATATATTCAGTTACACTTTACCCCCCGAAAAAAAAGTTTACCTCATTAGCTTCATCTCAATAACTTTCCAAATAAGATGGCAGACGAAATGACTAGCTACCAAGAGGGATCACACCTGGTGGAGTTCGGTTATGCCGACTTTCAAAAAATGTTCAAAAAGACCGGTATTTTGGGCGAAGGGGTCAGTGGTGAAGTATTGCTGGGAGAGTTTTTCAACAGACCTGCCTGCGCTAAAATAGGAGTAAGCCATGGCGTCAACAACATCTTTATAAGTGAGATAGAAAACAATTTAAAAGTAAATGGCGCTGGTGGATCCCCCATCCTGCTGGGGTCCTGCTTCGATTACCCGGTAATGATCTTCTCAGTCTGCCAGGGTCAATCACTGTACGACATTATCGATAATTTATTTATTTTATCTCCCACCCGGTCGATAAACCTCTTCCTACCCATAGCTGAAGGCCTAGCCGAGGTACACAGCCGGGGTATCATCCATAATGACATTAAAGGGGATAATGTTCTGCTGGAGAAGAATCCCGATGGATCCTTCACCTCCCACCTTATCGACTTTGGCTTATCAAGAGTCGAAGGTGGCCACCTGACCTTACGCTGCAACCCGTACGGGAGCCATTACGCCCCCGAGCTATTTAAAGGTCAACCCTGCACCCCGGCCAGCGACATTTATTCGCTTGCAGTGATGATCTCCGACACCCAAAATACCTTTGACAACCTCTGGCCGCCAGGGGTTAAAGACCTGTGCAAGAAAATGCTCTGCCGCAGCCCACAGCACCGCCCAAGTCTCGCTAAGGTGATTGACGTTTTTAAGCAGTCCCTCGAAGAGCTCTCCCTTGAGGTGCTCTCCCCCTCCAAGACACACCACTGATACAACATGTACAGTAGGCCTATATATCAGATGCCACTGAGAGCTCATGCTCTCACTTGGCTGAGCCATGTCAATACCGTCACAATAGTCCATTCTGTATATTATTATGGTTAAATAAACGGTTAAATATAAATATTATCAATATGAATATCCTCCTCCTCGACCCACCTCTCCTCTTCCTCCTCCACGCACCAACAGCCTTTGTAAGAGATAAACACACCATTACCCCTTCTACAGCTACTACTGTTTACTAGGAATAGTAATAGTTTCATTTTTGCATTGTACCTGTAAATAAATGAAATAAATAAATAAATAAATTTTAACCTACAACTCAGAAATTGACTTTTTATCCTTTACACATGAGCGTGACTAATGATGTTCTACCACAGTTGACAGATCACCTGAAGACTTATACCTGATCATTAAATACCTTAACGCTAACCGAATATAACCCAATCCAGCCTAACTCAGCCTAACATAACTCAACCCAAACCAACCTACCAGAGCATTACATAACAACCTAACCTAACCCAGCCTAACATAAGAATGGAGGAAACTGCAGCGGGCCTATTGGCCCATACTGGGCAGTCCCATTTACACCCAACCCCTATTGCTCATATATCCATCCAACCTGTTTGAAGCTATCCAGCGTATTCGAGTTAATGATGGTGTTTGGTAACTTGTTCCACTCGTCCACTACTTTATTTCCAAACCAATGTTTACCAATTTCGCGCCTAAATCTAAATTTGCCTAATTCAAAACCATTGTTACGATTTCGCTCCTGGTTGGATAGATCGAGTACAATTTGTAATGTCACTTTGTTTATCCCGGACTTCCATTTATACAACTCTATCATATTGCCCCACACTCTACGTCTCTCGAGGTAGTGCAAAATAAGACGCTTTAACCTTAAGGGTAGGCTTCAGGATATCGTGTGGCAGCACACATTGTCACCACATATTGATTTCCTTTACGAGTTTGGGCAGAGAGCCTACACAGTTAATTACAATTTTTTCAAATGGCTCAAACTACAGTAATGTGTTTTAATTGAGCTGGAGGAATGACTTGGTTGGGTTTACCCACCACCTGACATACATGGCAAGATTATACAAACGTAGTGACGCTATTCTTTATGTCCGGCCAATAGTAATGTTAAAGTAGTTTCTTATTGTCTTGAGAATTCCTAAACGTCCGGAAGTCCCTCGTGGGCCAACTCCACCAGAGACTTACGAATCGACTTGGGTACTACAATTTGATGTGTCAGACCACGTATCTAAGTTATTTAACTCTGGAGGTCTATACATTCTCATCAAGATTCCAATATTTAAATAAAAACAAGAGGTTTTGGTAGAGGGTTTACCGTCTACTTTAACGAGTCTACCCTTAGCCAAAGCGAGACCATCATCTTGAGCTTTGAGTTGAACTGAAGGGAGAACGTTTGCAAGTGGGGTTTCTGGGATCTTGTGACTGCACATACAGGAAAGAGATGCAGTTTCTCTTTATCCAACCGTTCAGTGGGGCTTTTTGACAATGGTTTTTCAACAACTTTTAAGTTTGGAACCACTAAACTTCCTGCTAAATCATTTCCCCAAATCAAACTTACGCCCCTTAATGGGAAGTTCTTTCTTTCTGATGCCAACTTTGACTTCGCCCTTTACAATATCACAGTTCAAGACAATTTGGCTTGGCTTAATAAGGGTTAAGCAGACAAGTCTTGCAGAATCACACTCTCCGGTTTACCCTTTCTCAATTCCTGGAAGGCTTCTTTGAATAAGATGCTTTGAGCAGCCCCCGTGTCTAAGAATTGAGGACTTTTTGAGATGCTAGTATGTTTACATTGGTCACAGGTTTAAGGTTCTTTAAGGCTTCTCCAGATTTAACCTGGGAAGGGTTAGTCGGGCTTTTGCTTTGACCTGCTTTACATTTAGGATCACGACACTTCTCTATGGTGTGACCAGGTTTTCTATAATAGGAACATATTAAAAAGGGGTTCTGACTGCCATTGTTCGATTTACCACCAGCGGAACCAGGGCTTTCACTAGAGGAGGACTTTACATTGGATGGCTTATTTCTGTCTCTGTTCGCAAAAGATCTCTGTATTAGAGCGAAAGAATCGGCTATTTGGGAAGCTTTTATGAGCTCTGGCTCTCTTTTCCCTACGAGCATCAAGATATTAAAAGGTAACTTCTGATTACACTCTTCCAGTACAATAAGTGTAATAAGTTCTAAGAACGTGGTCGTTTCCGTCGCTTTTGAGCCATTTTTTACACATTCTAAGTTTGTTAGTAAGGAACTCTACGCAAGTACTGGCAAGGTTTTTGGTGTAGGACTTAAATCGGTCTATATGCTTCTGGAGTTATCGAGTTAGCGTCTAGAATTCTCTTCTTGACTAATTCGTAATCATCTACCGTGTCAAAATTTGAAAATGTGAGTGCAGCTTTGTCAACAAGCTTAGCCTGGAGACGCCAGGTCCATTCCTCTTTGGGCCATTTTGAATGTTCCACAAATTTCTCAAATGTTCGGAAAGTTCTGTCAGGATCGTCTTCATTAAAATTGGGGACTAACGAAATATTCTTTGCTAAGTTTAAAGAACTACGTTTATCATCTACTTCGACTTATTCTACTTCGATTTTTTCACGCTCTAATTGCACTTCCCTGTTCTTAAGTTCGAACTGAAGTTATGTCTTTATCTTGGAGAGCGAGTTGAAGTTCCAATTGAAAACGTCTTTCTGCTTTTCCTTGAAGTTCGGCTCTCAACTTTTCTCTCTCAAATTCAAGTCTGTCAGCGGACCATGAAGTGGTTGTTCTTACTCTAGTCACGCTTGCCACGTCATCTTTATCAACTTGAAATGAGTGAGTCATGGGAATTAAAACCTCAAATGGTAGTTTCCTCAGGAATTCCTGTAGACGCTAACTCCCAACAACGGTATTTTTAAGTACTTCTTCAGTCACTGAACTGATGAACGGAATGTTAAAAAACTTTTTGATTACCCGATCCTTAAGTTTGCCAAAAAAATGGTTTTCACAAAAATCCTTTAGTTCAAATTGTTTAGAGGCCATTTTAAACTTCACATTGGATAGCGAAAGTTAATTACATAAAAATAAAGTTAAGATGTCACCACTAACCAGTCACAAGTATGAAATATTAAAATTTTCGGGGACAAGTTAAGGTTGACGTCAAAACTTCCACTCGATAACTGGGACTAGAAGAACGAAAATGTTCCAAAATGTCTTAAGTGAGTAACATTTCAGTCAGGATATGACATTAAAAATTCCAGTCAATTTCAGAAAAGCAAATGGAATGAATATTTATCAGACCACAGCTTACAGCCCAGAGAAATACAACACATATAACAGTAAGTAGATGAGCAGGTGTACACCCATAAGGTGCACAGCCTACAGTGACAGCAAGGCCTGTCCCAGGAGGCAAGGCCACAAAGTACTTAAGTTAACAGTGAGATATGACCGTGTTAAGGAAACCATACCTTGCCAAGACACACCTGGGCGGTAATAATTAGGAAGCATTACCGACCTGGGAAATGACCACACACCTGGGCAAACACAACTGTCCAGATCTAACCAGTTTAGTGTTAATTGGGAGAGGTCATCTGCCGGCTGGAGATCTCCAATATATAGGCTCTGCACCCTCTTCCACGCGTCATTCTCATTCAGTCATTCTTATTCCGACGATTTTCAAAACACTATCGACGGAGTCACGCTCGTCACTACTCAGGTGGGGAGGGAGACTTTCCTCCCTAGCACCGCGTCTCCAGCTAGCAGGGTCTCCCATAGAAGACATAGTTCAGCAGCACCTGCTGGGCCTCCCTCAGGTTACATGTGAGTCTTTGTCAGAGCTATCCATAGGGTGAGTTACTTACGGTGGGAAATGTAGCCGTTTCATGTGGTGTCCGAGAGTCTGTGTCTAGTAACGTAAATATAATGTCCTAGTAACTTCGATATAATATGCTATTAATGTGTCTGTGTCATTGAGTGAATAATAAATAGCTGTACCATTAGAGGTTAGGTTTAGAAGATTCTCCCTAAGAACGTAATATCAAGGTTAAGTAACTAGCCGGCCATGCTACCACACTTCCTCTCTTTACATCCCACAACTAAATATTCTATCTATACTTTCTGCCTCTAAATCCCCCCATTACACAAATACTTAATCGAAAGAGCAGAGAAACGAGGCAGAATAGTGATAGCAAGGACAACCTTTATCGTTGTGTTATCTTACTATGCCTGACCAATGTCATAACACGAGAACAATCCCAAGGAATATAAGTAGAAAAGAGAAAAGGGTTACAGCATAAAATAAAAATTCGGTCGATTCCCTAATTTACTTACAAACACAATGGTGGTGATTGTCTAGGTCTACGATAGTTTTGTATGCTAAGTAGACAACAAACTAAGGTTTTCTCAACTTAAACTTAGGACGTTATGAAACCCAAAAATACAAGTTAAGCGGAAGAAGTAGAGCGAGCGTTTCACCTCCTCACTACACGAGTCGTAAGGATATGAGAAAACGAATCCGGATATATACCTTACCGACTGAGAATTCGAACATTATGACTCGCTTCTGCCAATCGTGTGGTTATAATGACAAATTTAGCATAAAAGGTCCATCAGACCCAAGCAATATCAACTAATTACAATGCAAACCTATAAAGATTAATACGGAATGCTACTTTTTAAGTAAAAAATAAGAAGTTTTTGTACAATTAAGGAAAGTGATATTAAAACTGAAACATCATGGACGTATACAAAGTGGTATACAACTCTCAACACTCCTTGTGACAGCTGAGAGTACGTTATGATGAAGGCACAAAAATGAATACAACTTTACCCTTGTTCTTAGATCCTGTCAAGGTCCCCACCTGTTACGATCTCAAGTATAAAGGGATGAAAAATGTGCCTGGTACTTTAAGGGAGAACTTTTTATGTATTGCAAGTGCCACTGCATGTTATGACCATCAGGTCTAACGAAATATCCTATTTCTGGGCGGTCACCAAGAAGGTCTATAAAAAGGGAACCAAAATTAAACAATTTACTGATGAAGATTAAAACTTACAAATTAATACAAAAAGAAAAAGGTAAATTTTTACTTTAGGACACACGAGTCTCTAGGGGTTGACCAATGTGTTTTCCAGTGTATGTTGGTGT
Source organism: Homarus americanus (assembly GCF_018991925.1). Classification (NCBI taxonomy): domain Eukaryota; kingdom Metazoa; phylum Arthropoda; class Malacostraca; order Decapoda; family Nephropidae; genus Homarus; species Homarus americanus. Next base: position 3,840 of record NW_024728646.1, on the reverse strand, counting down.
TTTAAACGAATCTGACCATCATTTTTGTCGAAAACTGAACCGCATAATCGAGGTGCGGACTGACTAGCACAAGATTTAGGTGCAATAAGACCTCTGCACTCTTATTACTTACACTTCTAGATATAAAACCCAATACTCCGTTTGCCTTATTACGAACATTAACGCACCGTTTTCTAGGCCGTAGGTCCGGGCTTACAAGTACCCCTAAGTCTCTTTCACAAGTCGACTTCTCTAGGTTGATGTTGTTAAGGCTGTATACATTGACAGTATTTGTTCTTCCAATATTAAATATGCTGCACTTGCTGGTGTTGAATTTCATTTGCCATTTTCTGACCACCCCTGCAGTTTTTATAAATCCTCCTGTAGTGCATTAGGATGCTGCCCTGAATTAATCTGCCGCCCTATTTTGGTGTCATCCGCAAACTTGCTTATGTCACTGCTCATCCCAGTATCTAGATCATTTATGTAGATTATGAACAAGAGTGGGCCTAGTACTGACCCCTGGGGAGCCCCACTGGTTACACAGCCCCACTCAGATTTAACACCATCTACGCTGACCCTCTGTGTTCTATCGTTGAGCCATGATTTTATCCAATTTAAAACTTTCCCGTCGATACCATGAACCTTAACTTTTCTCAGAAGCCTCTGATGCGGTACTCTGTCAAACGCTTTGCTAAAGTCTTAAGTAAATAACATCGTAATTATCGTCATTATATACTACCTCGAAGAATTTCTTAAGAAAGTCAGACTAGATTTTCCCTTTGTAAACCCACGTTGAGAGTCGTAGATTATTTTGTTTTTCTCTAAATGCGATCGGATGCTATTTGCTATAAATGATTCAAGAAATTTCCCCACTACTGACGTCAGACTTATAAGCGGGTAATTTGACGCTGATGCTCTGTCTCCCTTTTTGAATATGGGTACTACATTTGCCTGTTTCCACAAGACTGGCACAACTCCCATGTCTAATGATTTGGTAAATATATTTACGAGGGGTCCGCTAATCTGTTCCTTACACTCTTTCAAAACTCTAGGAAAAATTTCATCCGGCCCTGGGGATTGGTCTTTAATTTATTTATCTTCTTAAGAACATCCCCTTTTCTGATAGTGATATTCTTTAATTACTCTTCTTCATTTACCCTAAATATCAGTTCCACCTCTGGATTTTCCTCGCGAATTTCTTCTGTGAAAACTGATAAGAAGTAGCGGTTTAATGCTTTGCTTATTTTCTCAATATCATCGATCACTTCCCCTCTCTCTGACTTTAAAGGCCACACTTTGTCCAGGACCTTTGTCCTATATACCTGGAAAAATCCCTTGGGATTCGCCTTGGATTCTCTTGTTAGCCTGATTTCGTAGTCCCTGTTTGTCTTCCTTACATATTTTTTAACATTCCTAGATAGTTCATTATACCTATTTCTGAGTTGCTCCTTCCCTCCCATAAAAAAAAAAAAAAAAAAAAATAAAATTATATATATATATATATATATATATATATATGTATATATATATATATGTGTGTGTGTGTGTGTGTGTGTGTCCACGAGAATCCGGAAACAACTTTTACTGGGATCTGTAGTGATGATGGACGGTGTTATATGTAGTGATGATGTGGATGTTGTTGTATGTAGTGGGGATGATGGATGAGTTATATGGGGAAGATGATGATCGTGTTATATGTGTATTATGGATGGTGCTATATGTAGTGATGATGGGTGGTGTTGTATGGTGATGATGGGTGGTGTTATATGTAGTGATGATTAGACACTCAAATAATAACAGTTTAATGCTAAACAAATATACTTTGCATGGTGAAACTTACATACACCGTTAATGAACTATTGATGGAAGAAGACGTTTTGGGGACTGAACAGTGAGACAATGTGGAGACTCCAGGAGGGTGGCGTCCTATCGTGGCCTAGCGGATGAGCCACCTGGAGGGCGGCGATTGTGATAGTTTCTTATAAATTTAAATCGTAGCTCGGATGCTTCCTTTGGAAAAATCAAATGCGTTTGGACGAAAATATTTCTTGCAATAACGATACCTCGGTCAACATTTCGCATGCGTGATGCACAGAGAACATCTCCCAGACGAAGACCGAAAACTATTTAAAATACATTAAATTCAACTGTATCGGTATTAAGACATTTCCGCCATGTATTTATGGGGAACAAAAAGCTCAGAATAACAAGATCTAAATGTTTCAGTAGTTTATAACTTTCTGGGGCGCCATGTCCGAAAGTAAAATAATACCAAGAGAAAAACGATCACACTTTACGTTACAATAAACTATGAAATTAGTACACATCACTTAAAACTATGTATACAAATACCTATACCAAGATCACTACCAATACCACCTTGTTACATATCCACATATGTGTTTGAGGGAAGAACCGGCTGAAACGTGTTTATAGGGAGAAACAATACAGTACACACGGTAGAGGAGGTTGAGAAGATCTATTCTCCCTGTCAATGGTCAGCCTTCTGTTGATCTAGGGGAATGGAGTCCCAACACTGAGGACACACACAGGGTGCACCACAGCCAAGTCCCAGGGGAGCAGCCCACCTAGGCGGGGAGTAACCGTGTGGCCAACTGGCTCACACTACTCTGCCGGCTTCCCACCAACCTTTGGGAGTGGCGACAGGGATGATTCGAACAGAGGTGAACCAGGGTTGTTCGTTGTCTCAGCTTCGAGACTCATACAGAGGGGGTAACGACTCCTTGGGTCGTAACACTCCCCACCCACCCTCCAAGACGTCCGTAGTCTCGATAAAGGAGGACTAGGACCCTTCTGTGTCTGGATACCCAGGTGGATCCCTGGAGAGGACGTCAGCCAAGATGTTGTCCACCCCTATTATATGGCGAAAGTCCAAGTGGTAGCGCCCATCTCAGTATGCGTTGGTTGGAGTTCTGCATGCTGGTGATGAAGGCGAGAGGGTTATGGTCGATCTAGATGGGATGAGAGTGGAGATAGCCGTCAAATTTATGGAGAGCCATGACTAAGGCGAGGGCCTCTCTCAATGGTGGAGTATTGTTTTTGGCGTTTCTTCAATTTGGCAGAGTAGTAAAACACCGGATATAGCACTCCACTAGTAGGGTCCTCCTGAAGAAGGACTTCTCCAACACCAACTCCACTCGCCTCTACTTAGAGAATGACGGGTCGGGAGTGGTCTGGAGTTCTGAGGACAGGGTGAGACGACAGAAGCAGTTTGACACGGCTGAAAGCTGCATCACAGTCAGGATTCCACTTAAATGAAGATTTATGGCTGGCCAAGTCAGTAAGGGGAGGAGGTGCAGTAATGGAGGATAAATTACTGCAGAATCGTCTGTAGAAGCCAGCTATCCCTAAAAAAAAGCACAGGTAGGGCTTTCCTCTTAGTGGGTTTAGGGAAGGACAGGATGGCTTCCACAATGGCGTCCTTTGGTCTCGTCTGGCCCCCTCCAACAACAGGTCCTAAATACACCACGGTAGCACTCCCAAAAGTGGACTTGGCCAGGTTGATGGTGAAGCCCACCTCCTGCAATAGACCGAAAAATGTCTGAAGCCGAATAAGATGTTCCTGCGAACGTTCTGAAATTATTACAAGATCATCTAAGTATGCATAGGTGCCAGAAAGATCTTGACTAGCGAAATTAATGGACCGTTGAAAAGTAGCAGGAGCATTAGCCATTCCGAAAGGCATAACTTTATATTGGTATAATCCAATGGGGGAAATGGAAGCAGAGATGGTTTTGGCTGTCTCGATCAACCCTATTTGATAACCTTTTTGAAGATCAATAGTGGTTATAAACCGAGCTTGACCTTTGGCATCTACCAGACCATCAATGAACGGAA
>NW_024728645.1:0-19746 GCF_018991925.1 Homarus americanus | reverse complement strand
GTGATGGTTTGAAAGAAGTGAGTAATGGTGCAAAATTTCTTTCCACGTATATCGCCAGATTGATCAACATTACCCTCGCTGGTACAAGGTACACTGAAAATACTCCCCCCAAAGGATCCCGTGGTTCGTATGGTCCAATCACCAAGATCTGATACTCAAAGTTACTCATGGTAAGAGAACATTTCCAAACAGCATCCTCCCGCCGTGTTCACTTAAGTAAATGTTGAGCAAAATATACAAATCAACCATCTGGGTCACAGTAATCTCATTTCCCAAGCTAGAAGAAAAAGGCACACTTGAATTGAAAGGGAAATGGAAGAAAAATGTTTTTTTGCAGAAAACATTTCCTGTCCATTAACCTGCATCACTGAAGGAATGTGCTCGGTGCAGCAGATGAAAAGCAAAAGGTATCAGGAACTACCCTGTCACTTACACTGCTTGAGGGAACACAGTCTGAGAATTGACGGGGTATTTGATGTTTTCTGGTGAAGGCCATTAAAAACTTAAGAGAGATGGAGGCGAGGGTCAAAGCACCAGCCTTGATCGCTCCACAACACAGAGGAGTGAAGAAAATCTGAGTAATACTTCGACCAAGTCCTCTCTTAATATGGTACTGTAGTAGATCAGGCACTGCATGACCTGCTGCTGCTGCTGCTGCTGCTCGAGACGTGCTGAGCAGCATGCAATATATTTACTGCTGCCTGAGACGTATAGCGCGTACTGTAGTAAAGAACGAGACACATACTCTCTACTTATATAAGTGATGTTAGCAAACAATATAAACATTCCCTCAAACTCGGGTTTTGTAGGATATAACTCAACCTTCCCCTGATGTAGGTGTGTCCTGCCTGTAGGTGTGTCGTGCCTGTAGGTGCGTCGTGCCTGCAGGTGTGTCGTGCCTGTAGGTGCGTCATGCCTGTAGGTGAGTCGTGCCTGTAGGTGCGTCGTGCCCAGGTGCCGTGCCTGCAGGCATGCCCAGAGGGCACGCCTGCAGGCAGAGTCGTGCCTGTAGGTGTGTCCTGCCTGGGGAGTGTCGTGCCTGCAGGTGCGTCGTGCCCAGGCAAGGCCGTGTCTGTAGGCAGAGCCAGCCTGCAGTGGCATGTGCCCAGAGGGGCGTCAGCCTGTAGGTGTGCCGCCTGTAGGTGTGTCGTGCCCAGAAAGGTCGTGCCTGCAGAGGCGTCGTGCCCAGAGTGCCTGTGCCTGGGTAGAAGCAGTATGCTGAACCCAGCCTGAGGAGGAACTACCTGCTTTGTATTCATGGGTTTGTGTCGTGGAGGCCACACCAGTTGTCCCACACACCGTCATGTAATAACTGGTACTGAAGTTGCCTTGTCTGAATGGAAGTTTCGTGAACGGCGTGAAGATTATCCCACTGGTCACCTCCTGCTTATTTATGTCTTCCTTCTCTATAATTCAGACTTTATTATACTTTTGGAAAGCCATCAAGGAACGACGAAGTAATGATAGTTGTTACAGAGTACAAAGTGTCAGACACAACGTAAATTAATTCGGTACGTAAATTCATAACAATGCAACACTGGGTACTATATGGAGTCAAGATATGCATTACACACATACATACACACTGTACATAACGGAGCTTCACTGTCTGGCATACGTGCGAAAATCCTCACCTATGAACATCCTCTGATCATTACAGAATTATTAAATATCATGACAAATAACAGTGTTAGTAATACTAATTAAAAAGGCAGAGTATACAAAACAGAGTATACAAAGTAGAGTATCCCCCAAATACGTCAATGTTAAGTTTGCCTCCAAAAACAAATATTTCTACTGTTAACTTTTACGTGTCAGTTAATACTACACTTTATCATTTTCCACAACACTCACATGAAAACTGTACAGCATTAAAACGCTCCATGTTTATATTCAACATATTTCAGCTGTGTCATAACCTGCGCTAATGGATCATTTGTTCCGCTTCACCATAGAGCGTTTGTGCGGCATTTTGTCCCTATGATATAAACCTGTCAGTTGTTGTGCTGTTTACATTATATAAATTCAACTAACCTCTGATAATAACCTCATATATTACTTTTTATATATCTGATACATCAGTGTACAGGTAAATTGTCCACCCGGCGCACCTGTACATAAAATATTATACCCGAAACACAAGTGAAATTTTTAACAAATTTCTCTCTCGTGTACTCTCTATGTTTCTGTTTATCAATATATATATATATATATTTATTAGTCTGTGTGTGTGTGTGCCAAAGTGACAGGTAAAGACATGGATTGAAAGGCAGAAAAGAGAGAGACAAAAGGTACGTTCACTCATCCCTACTGACCAACCTTTGATTACCTACATCAATCACATTACAAAACAACAATACAGACCAACACACCCACAGACCATGATAATGAAATGATGGCCCATTAATGTATCTCAGTAACAAGCAATAACTGATATTGAAGTTTGTTTTGTGTCGCTACAATAATGGCGCCAATAACTCGAAAAATTACGCCACTAATATCTTTTTGCTTTTATTTATCACAACTTTTGGCCAGAAAATGTAAATATGATCACGAAGACTATGGGCATTAGTGTACAGTCACTCAAAAAAAACTGTCTGTACTTGGGGTGATCGATGAATGTCAGGACGAACACTACGACTCCTGTTGTCTCGGTGGAGTTGCCAAAATCCTTCGTCCATCTTCCCTTTCACCATACATCCTCCCCCACCACCACCCTCCCCCCACCCCCCCCCCCGCCCCTTATTCCAGGCCTCCTACACCACCCTACTTACTGTTTCTCGGAGGCCCTCACATAAATGCTCTACAATACAAGTTCAATTAGACGGCCTCTCCTCCATCACTGGGCCAAGGTGCTGTCTGCTGCCGTCTGGGATATAGTGAAAATGTTCCTTATTTATTCTTTGGTGGGAAGGATGGTTGGGGGGAGGGTGTTTCAGTACGCACGCGCGCATTGTAGCTGGCTTTGATCCCTTTGTGTATGGCGTGGGGGGAAAGACTGGTCTCTAACACTCTTCTTTTATACAGTATTGAATACATGGAAGTGGAAAGAAGTATGTGGAAGTACACCAGACCGATAGATATATAGTTTTTGAGATGTGGAATGTATGGTAATGTAATCGTAGGAGGACGTTATATTATGTACTGAAGAAATTCCTCTGAAAATTTCATCCTAAAAACTACAGTGAAATAAAGTACAATATCATGTTAATAGTCTGTTTTGGAATATGGAAAGTCGGATTATTTATTCTGTAGTTTATAAAATGCATGAGGGATTAAATATGGAAAATAAAACAGTAAAAAAACGCTTTGGGGAATATTGGTACTGCGAGGTTTAATTTAAAATATAGCAATGAAAATACTTCTTTACAGAAAATCCTTGAATATAGATTTCGAAAAGTAAATTTTTATACAAATATCAAAATCCAGAAACGAATTCGTACTGTGAGTTTATTTTGAAGTATTGAATGCTGAGAATACTTACTGAACGAGAATCCCCAAATCTAAAAGTCGAAAAAGTAAAGTCTTAAACTAAAATCCAGAATCGATAAGCTTAACAACTGAAAGACGGAAAATAAAATATGAGAAATTGGGTTTGATGCGAAACAAGATACTGAGAACAGAAAAATGATGGAGAATAATGTGATTCTTGACAATGCCATATGTTTATAGGAACTGGAAAGATTGATTCTGTCACACTGGATGATAATGGAATGTTGAATAGAGAATCCTGGAAGATTAGTCATGAACTGTTGATGCTGGAAAGGTTGATTTTGGAATACTGGAAATTAAACACGCTGGTTCTGAAATACTTGATACTAAATAGACTGGTTCTGAAATACTTGATACTAAATAGACTGGTTCTGGAGTACTGATTAATGAACACGATTGGTTCTGAAATACTGGATGTTGAAAGTGATTGGTGCTTGAATACTGAGTATGTAGTAGTGATCGGCTCTGGAAAGTTGTGAACGATATCCAGGTAAAAGTGTCGCTGTAATGAACAAACAGTAACTATTAGGTCATTACCAACAGCGCGTCAGTACCCACTCAGCACCATTTAAGAGTCAACAAGAACAGCTTTAAATCAAACCCACCCATTCATGTACTCAGAGTCAACAAGAACCGAAAGCTTTAAGCTTTCAGACCCACACTAGAACCCATTCAGCGTCACTAAGAGTCAACAAAAACCCGCCCAAGTCATCTGGAAGCGACTACTAGAAACATCCTGACGTAGTATTAAATTCGGTGTCTCTCTCAGGCTCCTCCTTTGAACCTGACAGTCGAATCCTCTTCCTTTTGATTCAGCCTTTATTCTGCCTCAGTCCAGTCTACTTTATATTCTGAATGTCAATCCTTTACTTTCCGGGGTCTCTCTCTCTCTCAACCACTTTATTATTCAACTCCACTTTAACCAATAACAGCACTATGACCTATCACCCCTAACTCCACTATAACTTCACTATAACAACGCCATAACCCCATCACCTCTAATACCACCATAACCTATCACCTATAACACCACTATAACCTATAACTCCACTATAACCTGTACTCAGTAACTGTGTAACACCACTATAACCTCGACTCAGTAACTGTATAACTCATCTATAACCTCGACTCAGTAACTGTATAACTCAACAATAACCTCGACTCAGTAACTGTATAACTCCACCATAACCTCGACTCAGTAACTGTATAACCCCACTATAACCTCGACTCAGTAACTGTATAACTCCACTATAACCTCGACTCAGTAACTGTATAACTCCACTATAACCTCGACTCAGTAACTGTATAACTCCACTATAACCTCGACTCAGTAACTGTATCTCCACTATAACCTCGACTCTAACTGTATAACTCCACTATAACCTCGACTCAGTAACTGTATAACTCCACTATAACCTCGACTCAGTCACTGTATGACTCCACTATAACTCCAATATAACCTCTACTCAGTAACTGCGTAACTCCAATATAACCTCTACTCAGTAACTGTGTAACACCACTATAACTGTATAACACCACTATAACTGTATAACTCAACTATAACCTCGACTCAGTAACTGTATAACTCAACTATAACCTCGACTCAGTAACTGTATAACTCCACTATAACCTCGACTCAGTAACTGTATAACTCCACTATAACCTCGACTCAGTAACTGTATAACTCCACTATAACCTCGACTCGGCAACTGTATAACTCCACTATAACCTCTACTCAGTAACTGTATAACTCCACTATAACCTCTACTCAGTAACTGTATAACTCCACTATAACCTCGACTCAGTAACTGTATAACTCCACTATAACCTCGACTCAGTAACTGTATAACTCCACTATAACCTCGACTCAGTAACTGTATAACTCCACTATAACCTCGACTCAGTAACTGTATAACTCCACTATAACCTCGACTCAGTAACTGTATAACTCCACTATAACCTCGACTCAGTAACTGTATAACTCCACTATAACCTCGACTCAGTAACTGTATAACTCCACTATAACCTCGACTCAGTAACTGTATAACTCCACTATAACCTCGACTCAGTAACTGTATAACTCCACTATAACCTCGACTCAGTAACTGTATAACTCCACTATAACCTCGACTCAGTAACTGTATAACTCCACTATAACCTCGACTCAGTAACTGTCAGAGCCTATGACCTACAATGGCAGCCTCCTTCCTTCCCTCCTCTGAGCTACACATCACACACTCGTAGATTTCATTAACTCAACTTAAAAGTCCAATTAGTATCTTTTGGAGATCTACTCAAGGCTTATTTAAAGGTCTAAAATATGTATTTATGGGAGGTATAATTAGGTGATATAATGATTGATTGATCCCAGTGGTCATATTGGTCGACTCTTAGGGAAGGAAGGGCTGTGTTTAATGTTGATCCCCCCCCCCCTCTCTCTCTCTCTAAACTTTCACCCAACATCACACTTCATTCAAAATCTTCCTAACTAGTCAGTCTATTTAGAGAAGAAAAACAATATCTCCAGTACACCAATCAGTGACGACTCAACCTCCTGTTTACAACTAATCAGCACTAACTCTGCCCTCGCGAAAACCAATCAGTGCTGAACCTTTTTTTCCCGTGAGAAAATCAACAGCAACATTACTGAAACATCCGCTATCTATCACCTGAATTCCCTCCCTTTGAAGTACAGTATTTGATGAGGAGACTAATACATAAATTACACTATAAATGTATTCCACTTTCTCCTAAATATTATCTTTATAGGTTTGATCAATATGTTTTTTGTTTTTTGGAAGGGGGGGGGGGCGGAGCACTACCACTAATAAATAATAACACCAAAATATTAATACAGTTGATATTTGTAACTTAAAAGAGATGTTCAGGATGGTCTGCATGCATTATACTGTACTGCACACCAGACTCGAATATATAGTGTGAGTTGTCCACTAAACCTATAGTAGTCATCACCAATTGTTATCTAAAGTGCATGGCGTAAAATAAATGAGTAAACTCGTCAACATATTCTTCCCGACGAGTAGAAATGTTTTCAGGTAATCCTGTGAGGCGGGACTTGCTGTACTGTATAGACACATGTCATTATATATTCCACACTAAATGAAATGGTAAAATATTAGTCATGTATCATTAAATGTGTGGTTTACAAGCTGCCCCTCTGTTATTGAGTGTCACTTAAGACAAACATTGTACCAAAGATTTGTACCCGTTTCCCCACTCAGTAAACAACCTTTACCTCTATCACAGATTGTTTAGAGTTTATTATAGTGTTAGTGACCTAAGAGTTGTGTCTGCTGTGATATAGAATAAAAAATAGAAGCCAGTTTCTTTATATTAGGCTTTTAATCGTTAACATTTACTTCAACATAGAACAACTTCACCTCGCCTGACACGACACAAATACTTCACACTAGATGCAACATTTTCCTGTAAATTTATAGGAGCATTAAGCCACCTGCTGTTAATAAATGATTGCTTCACCTGGAAGCATTATATATTAAATTTTACTCACACAACTCAAAAGAATTAAACTCGAACTTCCGGTTTTTCAGCATATTTTTTTCAGAAGTAAATTCAATATTTTTACTTAAACCGAAAGAAAGTCCATTAGCATTATTTCACCTCCCGGAGTAATAACAGTATCAGTTATATTAATAAACTGGATATGGTGTTAAAGTGGTCCATTTAAGACAATAAAACATAATACAGGGGAATAACTGTTGATAAAATGCAGACACAGAGATATAGGTAAGGAACTGTGAACACACCTGCATAATAATAAACGGCTTATTAATAGAGTTGCAGCCGGTGGCTGAACATATACAAACTTACATTGATTTAGACATAATGATAAGCGTTAAATACATTTACAGGGCTGTACAGTACATAAATCAGTTGTTTTTTATTTTAACAATAGATAGGATGGTGCTATTCTTATATTTATCGGTGCGGGCTCTTATGGGCTGAATTTGGTTGTACTGGCGGACTGCACTAGGTGGGTGGGGGACTGCGCTAGATGGGTGGGGGACTGCCGGTGGCAGGATGTGGCGATGACGAGGATGGTGCAGTAGTCCACTGCCAAACCTTGCTAGTGCTTGGTGGTGGAGGTCACTGAGGGATGGCATTTCCAGGGTGGAGAAAGCGTTGATGTAGCCGGAGTAGTCTGCGCCGAGCATGATTCTGCAGGCCCTTTTCTGTACCTTCTCTAGCTGGAGTTGAGAGAAAACGCGTGTGTGTGATGATTTTTTTTCAATATTTATTCATAATTTATTGTTTATCAAGTAAGTAAACTATTATCATCTTCAGGAACTCATCACATAAGCTTTGGGAATAAATCAGGTGAGTTTAATACTTTTATTAGCCTCTTCAAAGTTAGTTTCAGATCAAGTCTCCAAACTTTGAGCATCTTGAGTTGGTAAACTTGTACATAAAATTACTATAAGTCACACCAACTGTGAACTAACTTTGTACATATCTTAACCTGCAGCCTCTACTGTTAACCTCCCTATCAATATGTATTTACCTCTAATGTAATGATAATACATCTTAAACACATTATATGTTTTCCAGGATAAATTGGTTCAGTATCAGGTTATGAAGTGGATTGTGTTATTTAATTTTTGTCGTATTTGCACTGCTGGAGCAAGTTTGTAATACGCAAGTTATGTCATAATACGTTTGTTGTAATGTAATAATACTGAAGGTGTAATGAGCACATAACAATAAAAACAAATATTTTATCCACAGTGAAATAAGAAACGACCCCATGACGCACGACCTCCCTCAGTAAAGTGAAGTAATGTTAAGAGACATAAAAGTCGTTCTTTATAAAGCATAACAAGTAGTGTGTCACCTCCCGTCTTATTACTGTCCTCCTGACGGCTCATGTGTCACCAGGAACAAAAGGCCCTGTGTCGGTAAGGACCAACTCTTATTGAGTTTTTAACAAGTGGCTCCAGCAGTTAAGGATGTCTGGTGCAGGCTGTACTGTTTGCAGGGGCTCATGTACTGTATGCCGGTCATACAATGGTAAACATTTGGTTGTTAATGTCAAAGAATATAAAGTGATCATAACAATAATTGATCTTGGAGACATGTGGTAACACTGCAATGATAGGGAGGAGTAACAGAACAATTTATCATGAGATTTTAGACGTAATTCTCAAGAGCTAGAAATATTAAATTTCCTTTTCATAATATTTATATATTCAATAATAATTAAAGCAAGTAATGTATATACTATCCACATCATTACTCTTACCACGCCTCGACCACCACCTGCAGACCCATGTTTATTTTATGCAGTAGCTACAGCACTTATTCTTTTCCACAGCGGAGCAGAGTTTGACTCATTTTGTTTCAAAAGAAGATAAATAACTCGAGTACAATACATTACCTCCATCCCCCAGATCCCTCTTCCCTCCTTTGTTTTGGTCTGTTCGGGCAGAGCATTTTATGTGGGCGGTACTGTGAAGTTCTGCGTCCACGAGGTAGTCATAACACCCCAGGTTCCTCAACCAACGATACATGGTGTTAACTGCTCCCAGGTTGACTGCCCTATGCCCCCCGCTGGTAGTGGAGGGGTGTATCTAGACCACCATATCCTTATTATACCCGCGAGGCAGCAAGTGTATTACCTAGGCAGTGAGGCCTGGCGGGCCAGCTGTTCATATTACCTGCTGGAGGGCTGAGCTAACATGACCTGATGTAATTTACTTGAGACAATGTTGCCGTGTGTCTGGTCCCTCGATGATGTTGTCTCTGTGATGCTCAGCTGCGAGCCAGTGTCACCTACCACGCACCGCTGCCACCAGCAATATACAGTGTGTAGCAGTAATAGGCAACAGTAGCAGTAATAAAACCAGCGGTGACGGTAATACCACAAGCTGTAATAACAGCTTGTGGTAATAACGCCTCTACAGCAGTAGAGGCGTTATTAACAGTGAGACTGATAACAATAGTTACAGTAGCGGCAATAGAAGAGCAAGACAAGCAACAGCAGCAGTAATAACAGCAGCAGTAATAACAGCAGCAATAATGATAAAGGAAACAATAACATCAACAACTGCACTTACTGGCAGTAGTGGCAAGAGCAGCAACAAAAATAGTGGCAGCATTAAACGCAGCAGTGAGATCATCATCAGCAGAAGGTTGGGAGATTGAAGCCATAAATTGGCAATAATCATCTTTTGTTTTTCTCTGTATAACCTTTCTCGTTTCTATTACCTAATCCATGCATCATACAACAGGTGTTATCTCTCCTTTTCCCAAAGTCTGTACTAAAATCATTTATTATACGAGTACTTAAACGCACATTAAACTTTACAACATCCTTTGCCTTTAACACAAACCAATCAAACTTTTTCTACACCCCCATTCTCACTAATTATACGTTGTTATATGGACTTGAATTATAGTTAAGTCTGTGAGTATATCATTAACCTCGCAACATAACTCTGCCTAACACTGCCCAATATTCCTTTAAAACATCGGCTTTATAAAAATACCTCCACCTCTCCCAGACTTTGTATTACCTGAATATATAATAATAATCTTCATCATAACTGCTATACGAATTTGTCCCTCCCGCCTCACAGTAACAGGTCTTCCACCATTTACCTCCCCAGTAGCCGGAATGGCCTGAACTAGTGACTATTATGTTACTTTGCAATTTTAACTAAACTACTATATTCTCATGTGAACATTAATGAACAAGTACCTCAACACCTTAGAGCTGCCTCCTTATCACCTGGAAATCGGTCCATTTGTCATGATCGACCGTGAAAAATGTTACATCCTTCCCCCTCGCTTTAGGAAACAGGCTGAGACGCCTGTGTGTGTCCCGTCAATAATTATATTAAACCAAGCAGCCTCGAGTTTATGTGCTGGTGGCCTGATTCAGCAAGGCTTCTACTGAGAGAAACTGCTACTGAGTGAAAGTGGTGCTGAGTGAAGTGAGTGACGAGAGGAACTGCTGACAAGAGAAACTGGTGCTGAGAGATGGTGTTGCTGTGAGGGGTTGGTGCTGGGAGGGGTTGGTGCTGGGAGGGGTTGGTGCTGGGAGGGGTTGGTGCTGGGAGCGGTTGGTTCTGATAGGGGTTGGTGCTGAGAGATGCTGTTGGAGGTAGGGGTTTGTGCTGGGAGGGGTTGGTACTGAGAGATGCTGGTGCTGGGGATGCTGGGAGATGCTGGGAGGGGTTGGTGGGTGCTGACAGTGGGTGGCACTCGAGGAAATAAAGGTAATGGATGTCTGGGAACTATCTTACTCTCTTATGTTAAGGAACAACACCCAGGAGACTAGTCGACTGGCAGAGCTGTACCCCGAGAGAGAGAGAGAGAGAGAGAGAGGATGAATAGCCAGGGTAATGTGGTAAATAGAAAGACAGAAATATAAACAATATGTAAAAGTGCAAATAATACAAAAAAAATCACCAGGAAAACAAAAAAAGAGACAGAATAATTTATATGGATTAAACAAATATAGATAACATTTGACGATTTGGTGGTCATTTGTCACTTGATACTTGTTAGTGGTGTCATAATGGTGATACTGTCAATATGTTAGTGGTGTCATAATGGTGATACTGTCAATATGTTAGTAGTGTCATAATGGTGATACTGTCAATATGTTAGTAGTGTCATAATGGTGATACTGTCAATATGTTAATTGGCGTCTCTTAATGGTGATGCTGTCAATATTGAGTAGCGTCATAGTGGTGATGCTGTCAATATGTTGGTAGCGTCATAATGGTGATACTGTCAATATGTTGATGGCGTCATAATGGTGATACTGTCAATATGTTAAGTAGTGTCATAATGGTGATACTGTCAATATGTTAGTGATGGTGTCACTAATGGTAAGTACTGTCAATATATTAAGTAGTGTCATAATGGTGATACTGTCAATATGTTAGTGGTGTCATAACGGTGATACTGTCAATATGTTAGTGGCGTCATAATGGTGATACTGTCAATATGTTAGTGGCGTCATAATGGTGATACTGTCAATATGTTAGTAGTGTCATAATGGTGATACTGTCAATATGTTAGTGGCGTCATAATGGTGATACTGTCAATATGTTAGTAGTGTCATAATGGTGATACAGCCACTTTGTTAATTTTACAGAGGTAGTGGTGCAGCAGTGACGACACAGAGGGGAAGGCGACAGGTTGGCCTTGCCTCTGTTATTGGTGGTTATGTTTGTTTGTGTTGTTGATGGTAATGACGGTTGTTACTTTAAGGGGTGTGCCTCTTCATTTTGGCAGTGGTGACCCTCTTGTTTACGACTGCATGGCTTTGTGTTAGTGAGGGACAGTCCTAAAGCGGGGAGTACAGTGACCCGGGACAGTGAACCATCGACCCTTATGACAAGAGGGGGAGTGTTGTATCCATTTTGGGACGTCTCATCCTTAAAGTAGAGGTAACGCGCGCACACACGTACACGCACACACACACGAGCGCGCACACACACACACACACACACGTAAAACAATGGACGGCGGCGTGATAACTTTGATAATCGAAGAGGTAGCGTGAGTTATGGTGGTAGAGTCAAAGACGACGACTTCACTCAATTTTCTTCAGCAGAGAGATGACCCACGTACACGAGGGGTTAAATACTCCCCGGGATAAATACGTACATGTAAGGTATTGGTATTGTAGGCGTTGTCTCCTGTAGGTGCTGGAGGAACACAGTATAGACCTCGGCCTGAAGACGTACAGTATGTACCTCCCTTCCTGGTGGTCGTCAAGAACGCTGAGGTACGACACAAGTCTGTCATCAGGTAAAGTGCAACAGTTACTCTTAGGCGAAAAGTAATTTTTATTCATAAACTTAGGGTCAACGGCTGGTAATTATGAGCCCATTACACTAATGACTTCATCTACTTTATATTAGAGTGAAGAGGATGCCCCAGGGATAATTATCATAGCTCATTCTACGTACTTATAATACTTTGATCCCTGGTATGACATCCGCTAAATATCATCACACGCAAACATTCCCACAGTCAATAGTGTTATTTTGTACAGTGAGGTGCTCTGCTAGAGGAGGATGGATTTCCATTTACAATCATCTAAACTCTCTCTCTCTCTCTCGCAATTAAAAAACAAATACTATCTGCATCTACATGAACTATGCAATAACCGTAATTGCTTGTACAACACAAAAGAAAATTAAAAACTAAAGGACGACCTCATTAGTGAAGCGTTACCGTTAGAGATACATTTTTTACCGAGTAATTTCACCCTTGGTGTAATTAATTCAAGGTTATGTATTCTCTCATATCTATGTTTACCTCTATAGTCTTTTACAGTATATACTTCTAAAGCAATATGTATATAAGGTCATCTCTCACTTAAATACTTGTCCATTTACTTCTCTACCTAATACTACTGCGTTTATTTCAGTATTGCGGGACTGTATACTGCTCAAAAACAAATTGGGTTTGCGTATTCTCTCATGTAACTATTAATCCAATTAGTACTCTAGTATTCTATAATTATTTGGGCCTTTCGTAACTCCTCATGTATCCAATTATCGCTCAAATGTTCAGCAAAAAATAGTGACTTTACTAATCTTTATTATCCACTTATTACTATATATAATTCTGAAATACACTGTACCTATAATTTGGTATTTATCCATAACCTGTATAACTCTTTACATAGTTATAAAACACTGAAAGTTGTTTTACATTTAGACTTGAATGTTAAAACTTACATTCAGGTTAAACTAACAATTCCCAGTACAAGTACACAGTAGTCATTAATAGTGCCGGAATACCAAATAAGATCCTTGCAGTTTGTGTTTTCTATTGCCTAAGTGTAGTCGAAAATGTTTTACAACTCACCAATGTTATAACCTGTAACGAAATATTTCTACTCCGCTTAAATAAACATTGGGGAATAGTTAGAAAAATATATATTAAAGGGTTACAATATTACCACTGTATAAGGAACTAAACAGATAACAACCATATATACGCGGACTTCCATATACAAACAAATCACTTGTCAGGAATCGAACCAGGGATCTCTGAATGTGAACAGGGGTCGCTACCACGTCACCACAAGGGTAACAAGTTATCTTAAGTTTTGTTGAATTTGACTCAAAGCCTGTTCATTCGGGTAACTCATATAGTGTGTGTGTGTGTATGTATGTATGTATGTATGTATGTATGTATGTATGTATGTATGTATGTATGTATGTATTATTGAGAAGTATTTTTATCCCGATCTCTCTTTCCTTTATGTTTTGTCTCTTATCTTCTTGTCTCTATTTCTGCCAGGTTCCCCACTTCCTTAATCTTACCTTGTTCTCCATCTATCTCTCTCTCCCCATACCTCACTCCCTCCCATTTTACCTTCCCCCCCCCCCCATCCTTCACTCCCTTCCCTTTTATTGCTTTTAAATTGACAACGCAAATTTAATAAAAAATAAAATCAACCGGAAAATCTCCCCTAAATCACATTCAACTTCCTAGGGAATTTAAGTGACTCGTGTTAAGACCATCAGCCCCCTCAGGTGACCTTCCCGGAGAGGACACCTGAGGGTACATACATAGTTAAACTGGTCCAAATAAATCAAAGTTACCAGACATGCTGGGACCCCTCGGTTGTGGCCGCGTCTCACCAGCAGCTGAGTGTTATTATTAGTAAAGTATGTGTTCATAGTCACCAGGCAGGGATTTGAGGTGGTCGTGGTGATGGATGCGAGTGACATGAGGCGAGCTTCTCAGGCACACAAGAAGATCAACGGTGTTGCGCTGGATGGTCTGAACCAAACCTGGCGTGTACGCAAGATGTCTCGCTGTTGACAACCCGTCAACAGCGAGAAGGATTCAATTTACAATTTTATACGAGTTTCTGATTTACACTGTCACGTGCCTGAGCGCTTGGGAACTCGCATAGCGTGAGGCATATGTTCACGCCTACATTTCATACAAGCTATTAATAAATTGTTAATTGTACTTATTATATTATTATTGTTCTTAGTTACTTAGGTTAATTGTATATTTATGTATGTTATTAATATGCATCATTGTCTTACTCTGTTAAGTCAACTCAAGAGTAGTATTAATTAATTATATAAAATATCCAGCAAATGTCCTGGATCACGTGATATGAGACGCGCTCCTCGGCGTGCCCACGCTTCCCCAGTAGCGAAAAAACCGTGGCATAGGGTAGACGTGTCCATTCGTTCTCTAGCCTTGACCCTTGTCTAGTGCCTTGTCCAGTCTTCTGCAATGCCCTAGGGGTATCAGGTATTAGTGACACGTTTAGTTAGGCCTAGGAAGGGATCCTGGTGGTAAGGAATCTCCTGTTTGGTAGGAAATAATCATTTTGTAGTGATTGCTGTTTATATATACTGTATGTTTGTGTAATATATTTATGTAAAGTAATATTAGTTTGGTCTAACTCCTTACGGTATATTTTCGCCCTTCCGGCATCACTCTTATTTTATTATACAATTACTTATTCCCTTAAATTCATGTTTGCTAGTCATTACTCCCTTTAGAACATAAATTGAATTAATTAATTATCTTCCCTTTTGTGACTTACTTATTTCAACTTGTTCATACTTATTCAAGTACATTTAATTGAGTAGGTTTTTTGGTGGGGATAATTATTGCCGTGTTCCCTATTTGTTCCTTTATTTGTTAATAACTTGGGGTAGGTTTCACTCCCCCAGTATAAAGGGTAGTGGGATCGCGACAACACATACCACAGTAAACGAGTCACTGACAGCATAATGCAGATTAGCCTTCGTCTGGTGAAGCTTCACTAAGTGTACTACTGCGGGAGGGAGCAATGATTAGGAGTTGGTGATTTCTAGCACCTTAAGAGCACCTTGGCGAGTGTCTTCGTAAACTTGTTATTACGGGCACAGAGGAACGCCTACCGAAAATGACAGCTTGTGGGTCGACATTCCTTCTCTACCATATATCATCACCCCTCCCTTCTTATTTACCATACACCACCATTCCTCTCTCCTCCCCGTTTTTCTACTATATACCACTATTCCACCCACCTCTCCATCTCTCCCACACACCACCATCCCCTCCCTCTCCTGTACATCATCACCCTTTTTCCTCCCTTCCTTCGTCCCTCCACAATACACCCCCGCCACCATCTCCCTCCCTCCCCCCCATCTCTAACCATACAGTACCATTACTTTTCTCCCTCTCTAAAACACACCACCACCATCTCACACCTCACAGCCTCGCCAGGACACACAAGACGCAGTAATTAAGATGTCACAGCTCCTCTACTAACAACCTCTGACACCCCCTGACCACACACGGCCCACATTTACACACACCTGGTGCACCACTACACACCTGGTCCTCTCTGACACCCACCCCTACACACCTGGTCCACCACTACACCCACCCCTACACACCTGGTCCACCACTACACCCAACCCTACACACCTGGTACACCATTACACCCACCACCACACACCGGGTCCACCCAGACAGGTGTGAAAGCTGTAGTTTATTTCATATTCCCGTCAATCACATATGTCACCTGACTGACGATAGGTACCATGTGACTTTTATATGGTGGTGCACCTGTGACTTGTGTGGTGGTGTACATGTGAGTGTTGTGGTGGTGGTGCACATGTAACTTGTGTGGTGGTGTACATGTAACTGCTGTTGTGTGGTGATGTACATGTGACTGCTGTTGTGTGGTGGTGTATATGTGAGTGTTGTGTGGTGGTGTACATGTGACTGTTGTTGTGTGGTGGTGTACATGAGTGTTGTGTGGGGGTGCACATGTAACTTGTGTGGTGGTGCACATGTAACTAGTGTGGTGGTGTACATATAACTGCTGTTGTGTGGTGGTGTACATGTGATTGCTATCCGTTGAGGTATACAGTATATCTGTCAACAACAACAACAACAATAATAATAAAAATAATAATAATAAAAATAATAATAATAATAATATAAGCTTTCTCAATGTTTAATAATTTCATCATACTATTAATACTGAGTAAATACCGTATGCATTACTCATCATCTCCTGGTAGTGACATTTCCTCAACTGTGGGTAAAAACATTGCCCCTCTCTATCATATATTGGCAGCGGGTAATAAATGGCCTGTCAGTTCATTACTTCAGAAGCGCGAGTCGTGCACCAGTTTTTTGACAGAATTCACCACACAGTGAGTCAGTTCTGTGTTGAAAGATTACATGAAAAAAGTATATTTGGCGAGTCTATAACTTAATTTGAATATATTATTTCCAAACAGACGGAATATTAATTAAGTGTTCACAGTTTAGCCTTTTTTTTATTAAATTAGATTCCGTAGGCCTGTGGGCGTTGTTGGAAGTGCAGGTACATCACACTGTGAACTACACTCGGCTCACTGGGATACAGAGCAACCTACCGGCACTACGCTTGACTGTCTTCATTTCCTCAACTGTAATGTTAGGTACCGAGTTACCTTCCTCCCCTCCCATTATCCTCATATCTCTCTCACACACACTCGCACATCACAGTCCTACTGGACGTGTAGATATTTCTAGGTGTTAGTCGTCATGCCTATGGGACACACTATGGGACTCACTATAGGCCCACTATGGGACCCACTATAAGCCCACTATGGGACCCACTATAGGCCCACAATGGGACCCACTATGGGACCCACTATCACTCTCCGTCGTTTTCTATACTCATGACTTATGTCTGGTCTTATTGGCTTCCCAAACGCCCATTCTCTTGTCTTTTCCACACCACGAGTCATTACCAAACCTCTATAAACCCAAATTATTCCCATTTCCTCTAAAAAATCACCAGTTATGGTCATTCTTGCTGTTTCAAGAGTCCCGCCGGATCTCTGCACCAACATTCTTATCTTCTGAAACGTAAAATGGCAAGGTAGGAATTCCTCCCTTGGACTTGCATTAATATAGGGGTATTAGACTTGGGTACTGGACTATATTTCCCCAGATATCAATACAGAAGTAATCGAACTGTTACTGAGGATACTTAGGGAAATTAGTTATTATGTACTGTAACTTCAGATATAAAAATGACACTATGTTTATGGATATGGTGCAAATATTTCCCTGTATTACTGGCAAGAGGGCAGTTATTCCAGCTGTATTTATCGCTGTTGATCTCTCTTACAGCAGGATATTGTCGTTACTGTTAAAACCTACCAGCTGTTTGTCTGTTATTAATGCGTTTCGGTCAGTATTAGCATCCAGTTACGTTGTTCTCCTGAGAATTCACAAGTCACACATATCTCAAACTGTATCGTGAAAAGTGATAGTGAGTCTTATAGGCAGTGCAGAATCATATAGTACACCACAGCCCTAACTTAGTGTCGGTACATATAGAGGCAGCGCGAGTGACATTGGAATCGACGGCCTTCACTTCCCCAACAGAACGGTAAAATTAGGTAGCCCTTCCCAACTGCGTGTAACTGGGGGGCCGTGGTGTACCAACAACTCCGTGAGAACAGGAGGCGAGCGACGTATCCACTCTATCACCACAAGTAAACTCAGAATCCAGACTCTCAAATATTGTTCGGCCTCTTTCTATCTTTTGATCAAGCAGAGTCTCTCAGTAACTCCTAATACACACCAAAATATCTGTCTGTTCCACAAAGTGTCTCACATTCCCATATATTCTCTCTCACACCCACGTAGGTCCTCTTACTCCCACACTACACCTCACGGGTCTTCTCTTCCGCTCTGGAAAAGTTTTATATCCCCAACACGTAAAAGTTTTGACCAGATTTTCCAACACATTTGTTCCGATAGTTTTAATATATTTTTTTGTTAGTGTTTACAGTACACTAAGGTAACGTACAGCGAATCTTCACAGATAGCACGTTTTAACGCATTATAAAGAGGTGTTATGTAGCGTAATACAGTGTACCAGAACAGTCGTATAATATAGTATACTATATACCGTTGGGGCCTCTATAACGTTGATGAACGAAGACCATTATATTATACAGTTATAACCTCAGAGAATTATATATATATATATATATATATATATATATATATATATATATATATATATATATATATATATATATATATATATATATATATATATATATTTATATATATATATATATATATTTATATATATATCTTGATAAAATCACACGGGAAAATGGAAACAACGGAGTACCTTAGCTTTCGTCTTTATTCAAGACATCTTCAGAGGCAACTGGATTACATGGACAGAGACAGGCTTAATTATACAGGGTGACCTTAAAAACATGAGGTCAGGTCATAATGATGTCATCCA
Organism: Homarus americanus; assembly: GCF_018991925.1. Lineage (NCBI taxonomy): Eukaryota > Metazoa > Arthropoda > Malacostraca > Decapoda > Nephropidae > Homarus > Homarus americanus. The sequence continues at coordinate 953 of NW_024728645.1, read as the reverse complement.
CTAATCCCCACACCAACACACACGTAGAGGAGCTTAAGAGAAGGGGGGTGACGTGACTAGTCAGGTCAGGTCAAAAATAAGGGACCCACAAAATAGCTATCATACATCTAGATCAAAGGTTTTCAAAGCATTTTTAACCTTGGGCCACTGACAAATAAATTTATGTAACATATCAGTTTTGAACTGACCATCACTCAGGTTTATTGATTTTAATTCCTTAATCAAAATAGCTTCAACCAGAAGTCTTTCTGTGACACAAGATGATTCAAATACTTCAAAGCTTTTTTCCCAAGCAATGGGGTCATTATTATTCCTAACATGAACGAACAAGGCACGGCTTTCAGATGCTGTTCTGATATTATACTTATGTTGTTTGATTCTGAGCTGCAGTGTTTTTCCTGTCTGTCCTACATAATTACAATTACATAAGAACATAAGAATGGAGGAAACTGCAGCGGGCCTATTGGCCCATACTGGGCAGTCCCGTTTACACCCAACCCCTATTGCTCATATGAGCATCCAACCTATGTTTGAAGCAATTCAGCGTATTCGAGTTAATGATGATATTTCGCAACTTGTTCATTCATCCACTACTCTGTTTCCAAACCAGTGATTACCTATTTCACGCCCAAATCTAAATTTGTCTAATTTAAAAACCATTGTTACGTGAGTTCGCCCCGGTTGGGATAGTTTGAGTACCTTTATCGTCCCCTTTGTTTAGCCCTGCCTTCCACTTCCTATAATAATTCTTATCAGGTCGCCCCTCGCTCTACGTCTCTCAAGGGAGTGCAAATTAAGAAGCTTTAACCTGTCTCTATACTCAAGGTTCCTAATGCCCGGGATTAGTCTTGTCATTCTCTGAATTCTTTCCAAGGATTCTATATCCATTCTGTAATACGGTGACCAGAACTGAACTGCGTAATCCAGGTGTGGTCTCACAAGAGCAAGATACA
>NW_024728644.1:0-7030 GCF_018991925.1 Homarus americanus | reverse complement strand
TGTGTGTGTGTGGTTTTGTTTAGGTGTAAACCAGTATTTTGGGGTTTACAGCTGTGGTTTGTAATGGTTTATAGCTGTGGTTTGAAATGGTTTACAGCTGTGGATTGAAATGGTTTACAGTTGTGGTTTGAAATGATTTACAGCTGTGGTTTGTAATGGTTGGTTAAAGCAATATTCACCACAGTAAACTCCCCACAGTAAACTCTACCACACCACACTCCCCACACCCCTCCCCACACCCCTCCCCACACCCCTCCCCACAACTCAGTTAAACTTCAACAAACAAAGGCTGTACATTGAGGCAGAAGAACCAAGGAAATAAACTTTGGTAATTTATTGTCATCATTAAAGAAATCTGAACTTTTTTCTGTTAATGCAGGAGGAAGCACAAGGGACTGTAGGTGTTTGTGCTTGTGGTGATGTGAGTACTGTTTGTGGTAATTTGAGTACTGTTTGGGGCGACTTGAGTACTTTTTGTGGTCTTGAGTACTGTTTGTGACGATTTTGAGTACTAATTGTTTGTAGTAAGACAGAGTTGTAAATTACTACCAGACATACGGACACAAGGTATAGCCAGGTGAGAGAGAGAGAGAGAGAGAGAGAGAGAGAGGCGTGAATATTTATTTTTGCCCATACAATTTCTCTCTCTCTCTCTCTCTCTCTCTCTCTCTACTCCCTTTATGTCAGCTTAACTAGATCCCTGTGTTGTGGGTCGACAATAATTCTAAGCTGGCTGGATATTCTTTCCCTCCTCCAGGACAAATAACAAAGTAGGAAAGCTTTATTGAGTTAAGATACAGTATGTTTGTGTAAGCTTAAACAAGATAGAGCGAAATATTTGTACTGAGGACAAATCTTTTACGTAAACCTGAAATAAACAAGAAGAAATTATATACAAGTGGAAGATTTTCTTACATATGAATGATATTAGAGTAATGAGGTATTTTTTTCTATTGTTAAAACTGAATGAAATTGTTGAGACTTAAGAAATTATTTGGGAATGTGAATCTAGACACGTATGGTATGATGAAATTTAAAATCCAGTGAGAAATTCTGAGCTCGTGAAGAAATTTGGAAAATCTATCGAAGGAAATATTGTTAATGAAGCAAATAAAAAAAAAATAAATCCATTGGGAAAGTCCTCACATAATGAAGACAAAATAAAACTCAAAACGAAGAAAGAAAATCCCTTCACAATTCGAACCAAATCCAGCACCTAAATCCCCTAAATCCCACAAAACCCCATAAAACCCCCATAAATCCCTCCAAATCCTCTCCCGCAAATCCCACAACACATCAACATCTCCAGTTAACCCCAAATCACCAACTACACAATCCATCACAATCTTCCTCGTAATCATCTTAAACCGTAAAAAACACAAATGATAGAAGATCTTACTTAATACTTTAAACTAAAACATAACCAAATTTACTCGTGGTAACTGGGTAATGTAGGAAATTACTTAGGGATTAGCCGAGGGATGGTTGAGAGAAGGAGGTGGTAGTGGTAGTATTTGGTTGAGGTGGTGGTAGTCTTTGGGAGAGGGAAGGTGGTGGTGGTGGTGGTAGTAGTGGTAGTAATCCCGTGGTCTTATTCCTCAAGTCTTTAACTGGATACATAATTAGGTACTAAGACTGTCCTTGGACGTCACATACACACACACACACAAACACACGTACAAGGAGAGAGAGAGAGAGAGAGAGAAATATGCATCACCCATCACCAAACATCCCGGGACCCAGGCTATAAAACTCTACGGTCCCAGGCTGCCACGTTTCACTTACTCTGCCTGCTTGCCCTCCACTCACATATACCCAACACCTATTGGTAAAGTAATGACCAAGGAACACTCTACAATATAATTTTATTCTCCATATATAAAGCTTATTATTACTCTAACTAATTATAGGAATTAATGATCGTATTTAAAATATTTTAGGCTTTTTAACATGGTCTCTGATGTCGGTGTAATTCTTCAACATGGGATCTTGTTATGTTTACACTAAGAGAAGCGTATGTTTGTATGTTCTTAATTTGTGTTTGTTTCAATTTTAATTAACAATATAATTCTAAAATGATGATTGCTTGATAATTAATAGGAATGTATGAGTTATTTATTGTTGATTAGGATAGAGTTAAATGAGGAGTTAAATTAAATAGTAAAAATAAAAGAATTATGTACTGTATATAATAATTTGTAAGTTTATAGAAATAAGTTAGACATAATAAGAGCTTAATTATACCTTTAAATGAAGTCTTCTGTCGTTCAAGTAGTAAAACAGTACTTGATTGATATAAATATTTAAGAAAAAGACTTAGCTACCCGGAGTTAATTATCGCTTGTTAATGTCATCACAGGGTAGTTACGTCTGATTCATGTCTTGCTTATGAGAGACATTATTCATTTAAAGAGAGCGAGTTACTGACTAGAATCTTATCTTTCTTTTATAACCACTTGAGAGATAGTTTCATTCTCTTTGTCAATATTATCTCCAAGAATTGTACGTTTATTTTACCATTAACTAGGAATAATGACAACGATTCCTTTTATGTGTTTTTTTTTATTCGTTATTAACCCCATTAACCATTCATAAAGGTAACACAGGTAGATATATATTCTCACCTGTCTAATTAAGGTGTAGCTTGTGTTCATTGACCTCTTAGAATCCACCTTTGTGTCGTTATTAAGAGAATCAGTTATATACTTTCTCACATCTTCAGGTAGAGATGCAAATTAGGGCATTAACAAGTTAGGACATTATTTATTTACCATAATCAACAGATAGGAGTCGATCTCATTAACTCTCATTAACTTACCTGTGTGGATGTTGGTCTTAATTAACCTTGACCTAATTATAATGAGGTGAATAATGGATTCTTGAGGTCAGGTCATCTTGGTACTGAGTACATGAGAGGGATAAAGTATATGTATGTATGTATGTATGTATGTATGTATGTATAAGGACACACACAATAAAAACAATAGACTCGAATTTCCTACTTTTATTATTGATCATTTTTAACAACATTTATTGCTTCTCTGGTCACGTGTTATCACTAAGATCAAAGCTTATATGATACACGCTAATAACCCGCTGTATACAAGACCAAAACAGGCGGGGGGGGGGGAGATATATTCCACAAAACGTAAACAGATTAAAAATTTGTTCTAAAATAACCTTACAGTGTGATAGGATAAGGTATTGGTGCGTTATTTAGTGTTAATTATGAAGAAATAAATATTTAATTTTATTTACATCGTTTATTAAGAGATTATAACTGAAGGAAAAATAATTATTCGAAGGTTTCTAAAAAAAGGGGGATTATTTTTTTAAAGAATAAATTTACATTGAGGAAATTTTTATATTCTAAAGTATATATTTATATATATAGGATTAGATGTGTGTTCTGATTTTCATTTTTTCTTTTTTTTTTCTTTTGGATCTTCATTTTGTTTTTCTTCTTGTTTTTCATCATCATCATCATCATCATCATCATCATCATCATCATCATCACCATCATCATCTCTATCACCATTTATTCACATCTGTTTACAAACTAGTTGACTCAGCAGTGAAAAACAGTGATGCTGTCAGTTCAATATTGAGGTGACATGACTTTCTGAGAGTGAGAGAGAGAGAGAGAGAGACGCAGTAATCAGCCCTGGACAGATAAATACTCATTCGAAACTTCTAGAAATTGAATTCTTAAGACGAGATAAAGCAAAATTTTTCAGAAACAAATCCCAGAAAGCTATTAGATTATGATTTCACGAAGGTTCACACTGTCTAAAGTGTGTACGAATTTGACGACGGCTCAGTACTCAGTCAGGCTACGTCTGAGGAGGGAGAAGGAGTAAATAAAGAAGCTTTGGAGGTTATAGTACGAGAACAACAAAATTATAATAGAAAAAAAAAGTACTTGAAAGTTTGTTGAAGTTTCTTGGTGAAATTGTTAAATGTTTGATTGTAAAGATTAGTTCAAGAATAGGAAGATAGTTAAAAAAGGTGCGTTGGGTGTGTCGACCAAGAAGGATATGTATTAAGGTGTGTTGGGTGTGTCGATCAAGAAGGATATGTATTAAGGTGTGTTGGGTGTGTCGACCAAGAAGGATATATATTAAGGTGTGTTGGGTGCGTCGACCAAGAAGGATATGCATTAAGGTGTGTTGGGTGTGTCGACCAAGAAGGATATGTAATAAGGTGTGTTGGGTGTGTCGACCAAGAAGGATATGTATTAAGGTGTGTTGGGTGTGTCGACCAAGAAGGATATGTATTAAGGTGTGTTGGGTGTGTCGACCAAGAAGGATATGTATTAAGGTGTGTTGGGTGTGTCGACCAAGAAAGATATGTATTAAGGTGTGTTGGGTGTGTCGACCAAGAAGGATATGTATTAAGGTGTAAGGTGTAAGTCGACCTGGTTAGCCGATACATTAAGGTGTAAGGTGTCGACCAAGAAGGATATGTATTAAGGTGTGTTGGGTGTGTCGACCAAGAAGGATATGTATTAAGGTGTGTTGGGTGTGTCGACCAAGAAGGATATGTATTAAGGTGTGTTGGGTGTGTCGACCAAGAAGGATATGTATTAAGGTGTGTTGGGTGTGTCGACCAAGAAGGATATGTATTAAGGTGTGTTGGGTGTGTCGACCAAGAAGGATATGTATTAAGGTGTGTTGGGGGCCTTTGTTATAACTAAGTAATACCCAGGATCAATATATACTTCACAATAGGTTCGAAACCGCCAAGTAATAGGGAGAACCGATCAATTATACTTCATAAGGAACCTATTCCGATCCTATTTCGCCGAGAGAGAGAGAGAGAAATTGATACAGGTGTCCTTCAAGAGAGATCCCACTAGCACGCTCCTTTTCTTTCCTATTTCTCCTTTCCTCCTTCTCCTCATCTTCTTCTAGCTTATTCTGCTCTTCTACCTGATTTTCCCTCCTGTTTCTATTCCTCTTTTTCTTCTTCCTTCCTCCCCTTTTCCTCCTACTGTTTCTTCTTCTTCCTCTTTTTCCTCTTTTTCTTCTTCTCTTCTTCCTTCGTTTCTTCTTCTTCCTCCTCCTCCTGTTCCTCCGTTTTTCTCCTACTGTTACTTCTTCTTCTTCTTCTCCTCTTCCTCTTCCTCCTACTTGCCCTCTTCCTTCCCTTCCTTCCCCCCTTCTCTTCCTCCTCCTCTTCCTCTTTCTTCCTCTCTTACGTGTGAGGCAACAAGACAAGCCACATACGGATAAAAAAAAAAAATCTTTCAGTTTTAGAGGAGGAAGATATCTCTCTTGTCCCAAGCTGGGTAGGAGCCAAAACAAGGAGAAGCTATTCGTCCCAGGGTGACCAGCTGCAAGGTGAGAGGGTAAATTCTGCCTGTTGTGCATAGAAGTATACTGTATTAATGCTGTGTATAGGATCTTGGGAGTATTTAAGCTAAGTGTCTCATTCTATTCGGATTGTAGATATGATGTGATATTCTTCGACGTTTATATAACTTTTTAGAGAATTGATTGATATGTCTGTCTGCCTGTCTGTTTGTCTCTCTGCCTGTCTGTCTGTCTGTCTGTCTGTCTGGGGAACTATCTCGCCACCAGCCAAACTCTAAATTATTTCTTCATCTCCAACTAATTTTCTTTTTGCCTTTTGTACATTTTGCAAAAAAGTGAACAAAATAGCTAAAGAAAAAGACTTATCGTGGAAGGAAGGAGTCTGATGGCCAAGAGATGCAAATGATCATTGATTCCGGTGCAGACTGAGTTGAATTGCTCTGTTCGATAAATCTCTTCAATAGTTAGGAAAAAAATTGTAAAATTCAATGTTGAAAAGATGGATTAACCTGACGGCACCAACTCTCTCTCTCTCTCATACCCCTCCCTTCCTTTACCCCACCCCTTCCCTCCCATTGTCCTACCATTCTTCCCCTGTTGGCCCTCCTATTAGAGAAAGAAAACAATATATATTTTTTTGGAAGGGGTAACTGTCATAAGAAGTTGTGTTCCTTGTTGATGTGTGTGTGTGTGTGTGTGTGGGATGCAGAGAGCAGGAAAGAAGTGAAAGGAAAAGTACGGTTGGAGGGGAAGGAAGAGGTAAAGTGCTAAGAGTGAGACGTGTGGAATAATTGAGAGAGAGAGAGAGAGAGAGAGAGAGAGAGAGAGAGAGAGAGAGAGAGAGAGAGAGAGAGAGAGAGAGAGACACTAAACACACACAAAAAAAGAAATGAAAACAAAATAATAAAAAAAATAAATTGTCATAGTCGAAGGTGCAGTCATCGATATAAAGTACTCGGTCTACTAATTCTGAACTATTGACAGAAAAATACGAGACAAATAAGACGACAAATTGAGCCATTAAAGGTCTCTCATGAACTTCTGCCGCTACAGTAGGAATAAACACTAGTAATTGATATACTGGTAAAATAAAAACCCCACACACAGACCACCGAACTAAAAGCTTCCGGCGATAAATAAATTAATATATCAGGTAATTTAGATAAAATTTCGATAAAGTGATAATTTATATACATTTTTATATATTTTTTTTTAAATTTAAACTTGACTGTAAATAAGAACTATCATATAAATAATCACACTGTAAAATATAAATAAATAACATAATTATTAACTTAATGTTTTTTAACTTTGCCCTAAACTTTACAAGGGAACTTTACTGGGTACAACTGGACGGTCTCCTACGCTACATGACTCTGAACACACGAGAGAACTAAACACAGAACTCACGATTCTTCTTCATATGTGTATTGTGTTTTATATATTCATTTATTGTCTTATTCTCTCTATGTTAAAAATATTCACTGGGGGTAAAAATAACAGCACGGATACAACACACTAATAACTAATCCCGTTTTTTTTTAGCACGAAAGAACCATCATGGCCGGCACTGTATACTAAAAATCACCCACTTTCCCCAGATGCAAAGTTAGGTACCAATTCACAGATGGGTGAACTGGGAATCCACTAAGTGCAAGCCAATAATCCTAGGAATATGAAGCGAGAATTGTATCTACTCAGCCACAGCACACCTC
>NW_024728643.1:0-12375 GCF_018991925.1 Homarus americanus | reverse complement strand
TTATTATTGATAATTTAATATATATATACTGTATTTAGCTTCAGTAAGACCACTTAATGTTATTCGCTGCAAAATGAACACTGTGACTCCTGTTGTCTCGGTAAGGTCGTCAGAATCATTCGTCCGTTGTGTCGTATTTTCTACCACAAAATTATATTGATACTCTTTGGAGGGAATAATGTGCATATTACTAAATTTTCAGATTTGTTATAAACATTTCTTGATTAAATGTAGATATATATATTCAGTGACAGACCAGGAAATGTGTTTTTAATCTGTTAACTAGATTTTTAAATTTTTTTTATTTATTCGTTTTCTATACCAAGGAATCATTTGTCATTCTTCGTTTTGACAACAAGTTCGTATTTGTTGTAAAATGAATTAATCTATTATAAATCCTTGTAATATTTATTGAGTCATTTTTATCTTTTATTCAGAATATAAAATTCCCCCAAAAATAGACACGAATAAACAAGTGAAAGTCTGACTAAATAAATAAATCGACCGAAATATATTTTATGACAAGAATCAGGAAATATAGTTGTACCAGAACAGTCACACAATTTGTACCAAGTTTTAATAAGTGTAATAATGAAGATGGTAAAGTTTTGACTACAATTGATTCCAGTAGATGAGAGAGAATTATATATTATTAGGTTGCCTTGATAATTAAGTATATACAGTCAATTAGATATATCCTAGATAACACGTGATTAAGTTGTTAGAATATCCAGGTTAATTAAATATACACAGGTAAACAGATATACAAAGGTAGGTGATTAGATCGTTAGAATATCCAGGTAATTAAATACACCTAGGTAATTAAATGAACGAAGGTAATCAAATATACACTGGAAAGGGGAGGGGGAGGTCATTAAGTAGGTGTAGGCAATTAAACATACACTAAAACACCTGTAATGGAAAATACACTAATGCACAACTATACACCTGACTCGGTGATTACATTATTACTTACCTGAATAATAGACTCTAGGATGAAGACAAGGCTAATTTAATGTATACTAAAAAGCGTAGGAAATAAATATACCCTGGAGGAAACGCTGCAATGGACTACATGTAAACCCACAAGCAAATAATTAAACACACGCAAGAACTGAGACCACTTAGACCAGGAGGGAAGAGAAAAAATCATGCAATTAACTGCAGACTGCGTGTAAAGACATTCTCCCAGCGGAATAGCCAGCACCCATTAAGTACACGACACCAAGCAACGTCTCTTTATTCTTGGCCAGATTTGATATTGAATCTTTTTGTGATGTGGTGAAGATATATGTTAGAGACTCCCTTTCAAGTATCCCGACAGATCTTCCCCCCCTTCAAGTATCCCGACAGTCCTTAGAGACCCCCTTCAAGTGTCCCGACAGGCCTTAGAGACCCCCTTCAAATATCCCGACTTACCTTAAGAGCTTGTGTGATGCATGCTTGGTGCCTCTGAAGAAGGTGCTTGGTTTAACTGGTCATAAAGATGAAGCATGATGGTGGTCTGTGTGTGTGTGTGTGTGTGTGTGTGTGTGTGTTTTATCCTGAAGGTAGACTTAGAGTTTTCAACCAGACAATACAAAACCAAAAGAAAATGAAGGTCAAAGCAGTCTACGTTTGAGGTGTTGTTGAATAGTTCTTTGTTCCTGTTGTGGCCAAAGATTACAGTGGTCCTCCCGTGGGTTGTGGTGTGGCCCTTTGGGAGACTCTTCCCTCCCCCTTTAGGTATCACTCTTTCAACTCTCAGGTGTTTGTGTAATGTTATCCTCATTTCGGTGCTTCTATGCGCGATTTGTTGTTTAAACAGTGGCCAAGATGGATCTCAGACGCCACACTAGAATATCTTGATGATGTTCTAAAATACTCCATCCTACCATGACACTCAACTTGGTGCCTCAGAAGAGAAGATATAGTTCGTGACTCAATCTGTAGGATGCTCACTTCCCTCACATGACCAAGCATGAGACACGGTGGTCCACTCGCGGTTATTTTGACCATCTGTAAGAGTCCTTCCCTCCAGGCCCTCAGCTCTCGAGAACACCACCATGCCCCTCTGAGGAAGTTTCAAGTATTCTGTGACTTGGAAGAAACGGTCCACACTCCCTTTGCCTTCTTCTCTCGTCTTTGTGGAAGGCTGTGGAGGAAGAAAGAGCTATCCAACCTTTTTGTATCCAAGGAGTTAATTTTTTTGTGGTTGGATCTCCGTTTGTGTGTCTGTCTTTTATCTCTTCTTATCTCAGGGAGTGTAGGTGGATGACAAGAGGGTTTTGATATTACTAGGTGCATTCAGTGTGTGTGTGTGTCTATGTTTATGTGAGTGTGTGTGTCTGTTTATGAGTGTGTGTGTGTGTGTTTACGGCGTGGAGTGTGTGTGTCTGCTTGGTGTGAGTGTGTGTCTATTTATGTGAGTGTGTGTGTCTGTTTATGGAGTGTGTGTTCTGTGGAGTGTGTGTGTGTCTGTATGTTTATGTGAGTGTGTGTGTCTGTTTATGTGAGTGTGTGTGTGTGTCTATTTATGTGAGTGTGTGTGTCTGTTTATGTGAGTGTGTGTATCGGTGTTTCCACAAGTGTACCTAAAACTTTTGTGACGATCAGTGCCATGGGGAGGAGGGTACACTACCAAGTTATAAATAAACTACAAATTTACTCCCTTGTTTATCGACGTTGTTGAGGGACAAGTTATTAAGTGAACACGTCAGAGTACTGACACACACAGTCACACACACACACACACACACACACACACACACACACACACACACACACACACATACACACACTCACACACACACACACACACATACACACACTCACACACACACTCACACACCCATACACACAGGAAACGATCTTTATTTACCTGGCCCTTTCATAATAGATTGATGTTTCTTTATATACGTATAATTTAGATCACTTAGAGGTAAGTCAAGAGAGCAGACTAGTTCACTTCACATCTCACTGACCATTAACCCATAAAAAATGCGTCTAATCAAAAAAAACAAAAAACGAAAAAAATGCCCATGTGAGGATGAAAAAAAAATCCTTCTAATGCACACATATACATAGTCTCCTTTTAGGCCATCCTTAATGGTTTTCCTAATTTGGTGTTGTTTGTTATGATATTGAGTGAGGTGGTGACGGTGAGGGACAGCTGGTGTGCCGCGGGGGACAGGTGGAGTCTCTCAACCAGCTGCCACTACCTACCACCTCACCCTGCCACTACCTCCTGATTCTCACCCCAACACCCCCCTCTCTCTCTCTCTCGCCACCTACCTCCAACTCTACGTCCTGTCTGTCATTATCTCCATCTGACTCTCGCCATCTTTCATCCTTCCTCCTTCCCTCCCTCACAACCCAGTAAACACATTCTCCCTTCAATATGCTCCCTTCAATATACTCCCTTTTATATGCTCCCTCATATAAACGACACCAACCAATGCTACATATTCACCACTTTTAACTTCTGACCACGAGAACAAGAACAGCAGCAACAGACATGAACATTATTATCTTCTTGACATTAAAATAGACGATATAAATGAATTAATATCCTGACGCGTATAAATTTGGAATAAAAATCAATCCCATCATGATACTAAGAGACACACCTTTTGTATTGTTCTTGTGGCATTAAATGGAGAAGAGATAAATGCTTTGTCGTGAGAGTAGTTTTGGTGACACACAAACACACACACACGCACACACACACATACACACACACTCGGACGCCCAGTGTAATGATAATTAATCAATATTCGGCACTTAGTTCCTTTGTGATCTTTCCTTTTCTCACTCACGTGAACGAGAGGCCGGGCTTGGCAAGGAAATTGATCTTCCGAGACGGTTTGTATGGTTGGATGTCTGTCTGTCTGTCTGTGTGTGTGTCTGCTTGGTGATATAGTATGACAGGTAACCTAAAGATTAGCCCCAAGCTTATATCACCTTAAGATTAAACAATCTAATCTAACCTAACCTAACCTCCTCAGGTAACGTTAAGGTGTTTTATCATCAGGTGAAATATGCTAGGATGACTAATCAACAGGTGATACAGATTGTAAACGAGTCATCATCATATGGTTTTCATTTGTAATTTAATCATCTACATTATTACTCTTGGGGGGGGGGTCAAAGGTCACGGGGTCATGATAGCGGGGTTGTGGACCTCGACAGTGTGGCCTCTGGGGTCATTATCTTCCACAGGAGGCAATAACGTAGTCATTTATGTGTTGTCTGTTTGGTGGTTTGTTTTCCGTACAACGCACACAGAACTGAGAGGTAGAGTGTGTACTGTATGCTTATTGGGAATGTTCTCTGTAGTGGCTGTATGTGTGTGTGCGCGTGTGTGTATGCGCGTGTGTGTACGTTTGTGTATATTACATTTCTATAACAATAATACCACATTTCACCGTTGGCTCACTATTATACAGTCGAGTTCATTTATTATGTTGTAACAGTAACTTTTATTTCACCTCGCTGGCAAACACCGCTATTAAAACCTGCCGCCACACAAGCTGTTTACAACCAGAGAGCGCACCATTAAACGAACTGACCTAATAACTACACCAATAATATCTGCGCACCATTAAACGAACTGACCCAATAAACTACACCAATAATATCTTCACACACATATTGCAAGGAGACCAGTTTCGGTATAATTAGTTTCCTGAAGCTTTCTTACCTGGTCAGGTGTGTCACAAGTATACTGAGCGTGTAAAACAATGGCGGTGATATTGGCTCCTCTCGTCCCTTCCCCGCCATCCTTGGTTTGGTATGATGGTGTTGGTGTGGTGTTGGTGTGATGTTGGTGTGGTGCTAGTGTGGTGTCCGCCAGCCACCCCCCCGTCTTCCCCAACATCACACTCCTACTCCCTCTGACAACTTAATTTATACCTTGTTCTCTGTTAGCCGGTCCACTGCATTACCGTACTGAGGGCGTTACCTTTAATGTACGCACTTGTTGGTCTGAATATTGGGTCAGTCACTTGTATGATTCGCTCCCTCAAGGAACACATCAACTTCTGACGGCCAAATTCATACCTTGTGTCGTGTCTGGCTCATTGCAGACATAATACCGCACAACCTGGTGTGATAAATGTTATTAACCCTCTTCCTGGAGCCGGGGCCGTCCGTCTTAACATTGTACTCTCTAGATGGGACAAAGACTAATACACCAAATAGCAGATGACGACGTTCAGTCCTTGTTCCCTGCCTCACACACTTCATATACGGTCGAGGTTACCGTGTCTTCGTGAACCACATATATACTGGACTGAGTACTGCGTTAAATAATCTAATGTTCTACTCTGTAAGCATGGGGTGCGGTGACCGGGTGGATATTGCGCTCGCCTTCTGTCGTTAGGGTTGCTACTTTGTACTGAGGGGGCGGGGGCACTCACAGTCTACCCAGCTGTGAAGGAGTAACTAACCTTACAACTACGAAGTGATGGTATTCGTGTCCAGCCCCGCGTATGGTGTGCCTCATCGTGTACTTACAGAGGTTTAGTATACAGTGTCTGGGTTGCTCTTAATATATTATGAGCTCTAATTTTACTTTTCACTCAGTAAACAAAGTCCAAACTGGGATACATCTACAGCTTGCAACTACATTCACGCCACCACAGTTACCGCTCAGCTCACTACAACACCCTCGGTTTTTGTAATACACTACTTGGTCAAGAAGAACAGTGAGGACTTACTACCTATCCTGTTCACTGCTGAGCTTACTGACAAATGCTCAAACCAGTTTCTCGTATTTGTAAACATTAATTTAGAGCCTCCGGGTATTTTTAACACAGAGGTAATCTCTTCTTTTTATTGCTGGGCCTAATTCTACATTTCTTTTAGATATAATACTGATATATAATTATATTCTAGTGCTTCACCGACACCTAAGTAATCTTTTTTTGTTCTGAACAGCAAAACATCAACTCAGCAAGGGAATACTCTTCATTTAATAGCCAATGCATTGTTAAAAGAATGAATATTACAAAAATTTTCAGTTTATTCCTCAGTTCTTGGAGATATTACAACAAGTTGGCCTCGATTTACGATATAAAACCAAATTAGTAAATTTGACGTCTGAAGTGAACCCTCCAAATGCTTCGAAATGAGACGCCTTAATTATACAGACAAACATTTCGAAGAACATAATCGATTAACCAACAAGTATGTGAGAGTGTGTGTGTGTGTGTGTGTGTGTGTGTGTGTGTGTGTGTGTGTGTGTGTGTGTGGTGAATTTACCCGAACTGACACTAAAGTAACAATAGGCAAATAAGTAGTAAGTAATAATAAATAATAATTTATCAAAAGAGATATAATGAAGTAACACTGTATTTTCTTTGACACTCGGCAAGAAGGAAACAAAGAAAGACAAAGACAAACACTGTAACCTAACCTAACCTAATCTAATCTAACCTAACCTAATCTAACCTAACCTAACCTAACCTGACCTAACCTAACCTCCAACCTTAGTGGTGAGTGGCACAACAAGGTACAAGCACTTCCTACTCCGACAGACTCGCAGACACGCGTGCAGGATGGCATACATACACAACACGCACGTACACGAGCACACACACACACACACATATATGAAATAGTCCATCCGTCTGTATGAATAAGTCCGACACTTCCCATACAGTGACACCCCCACCCCCCACCCCCCTCCCCCCAATGCCGAAGAAATTTAGGTCATCTCACCCCTCCCCCCACCAAGTCATCGCCTGTCTTGGGCTCCACACATCGCCTCTACTCGTCCATCTGTCATCACTTCCTAGGCTTTTATATGTATGATCTTTGTCCTTTTTTCCTGGATGATTTTGTTGCATGATAAACATTCGAGTTTTTGTGTGTCTGATACTTGCCATTTTTTATATCAATATTTTAGTTGGGTTATAGTTAGCAAAATAATCGTATATATTCTATTAATCCCTTTAGAATAATGAATCCCTAGAGTATGTATGTATATATGTATGTATATATGTAGACTTATGCATATATACTATATATAAAATCGTATGGGGGTTCTTGGTACAACGTCATGTTTTCCCCTCAATGCAATATGCCGGGTCGGACGCTATAAAATAAGATGGAATTTCTAAGAGCATGACCCAGCATCTATCACCACCACCGCTGCTACTACTACTACTACTACTACTACTACTACTACTACTACTACTACTACTGCTACCACGTCAACCATCTCACTACCACTATCATCAACATCATTATAACTACAACCATTACTGCCACCATTTCTAGAACTCATTACTACTATCACCACCATCACCACTATCATCACCACCACCTCTACCATTACTCTTATCACCACCACTACCACCACACACGAGAAAGGTGACACAATAATGTTAGAAAAATACTTGGAAAATGCAGTGAAAATTCAAGGATATATTGCAATGTGAAGACGAATTTTGTGGACGAGAATGTCTGAGAAATTGCTCACTTGTAATTTCACAGATAAAAAAGTTCTCAAAATCACGCAGGAATAAGGAAAATTTTTGAAAACTGAAACTGCATAAAAAACGTGAATAAACAGTGAAGATAATTGATTTCAAGACGTAACTTATAATAAAAAAATAAAAAAATATAGACATGAATTAATAAGAAAAAGTTAATAGGAATAAAACAATATCCCAAAGAGGAAACTACTAGACACGAGAGAGAGAGAGTGTATAGTAGAAATAGTGTGGTGGTGCAGCCTCCTGCGGAAGATATGATGAGGCGCTATGATGTCACTGTGTATACTCAAGGCCTTTCTCCCCCAAATATTGCTCCTCAAGACCTTTCTCCCCAAAATATTGCTCTTCAAGATCTTTTTCCTCAACATATTTCTCCCCAAGATCTTTCTCCATCAGATATATCTCGCCAGAATATTCCTCCTTATGATATGTCTCCCTGAGTAACCAAGACGAAGAATTTATGATGGTCCCGCCAGCGGCAACTCACTAATTAAAAATCCAGGTCTTTGATGCGAAGAATTAATATCAGTGAAGGTAAAAAATTTAATGATAAGATCCAATATTCCATTACTTTTAATAAAGAGGATTTTGATATATCATGGACGAAAGTTTCCATATATCAGTTACTTATTATAATTACAGTTCTTTGATGGAAGGATTTAGGGAAGAAAAAAAAACAAATGTTGATCCCATGTCCGTTTGATTGCAGATTTTAATTACTCTCGTTTCATATATCTTTATATTTTTGGGGGGTGGGTGGGTGCGGGGTGGGGAGGGTTGTATTTGGTGTTTTGCAATACACAGGATGCTGGTGGGTGTATGTATGTCGCTCAGGGTACGTGTATCTGGCTGTGATGTGCACCACCAACTTCCCTTGCACTGTTTGAGTTGTCTTAAGCAAAGCCTCATTTGTCGAGAAGTTGTCAGGAAACTCAAACAATATTCATCAGAGAGGCAGCTGCATGACACACATAAAGGAGAGCACTTCACGAGGTAGGAGACACTTCAGGGGGCGACTCACGACCCTTGAAACACACTCTTCTTGGCCAGCCCTCCCCTAAAGAGTGTCTGGAATGGTACTTGGAGGACAGTCCACACGTATTTCGGGAGAGTATATGCAGTAGTGAGGCAGTTGGCTTCACACTCTAGCCTCACGTTCACAGTTGTAAAGCTCTTTAAAACGTTAAGGTGAGATATTATGCTTCTCATTCATATAGATATTTGAGTGTGTGTGTGGCAACTTTCCCCAAGACAGTAATTATCACAGTAAACCAGGAAGTGTTGGTGTGTGAGGATCCACACGGTAGTCTATCGTGACCAGATATACAGTCAACAAAAAATGACCTCGCCCCTGGGATCCGTTGGAACTGGGAATGGACAAATACCTCAGCCACTCATGGTATGTGTGGATTGACGTACTCGAGTTTTCTAAACATTTCATCCTGTGTTACCAGAATGAGACGTACGGAAAGTGGCCTTATAATATTTTTATTGACTGTATGCATGCCTAGTCACCCTCCACACGACTCTTTTTTTGAGTAGAAATAATACACAATAACATCTCCAATTGATTATAACATAAACACTTCTTGCGGTGTGTTAAAAATGGCTCCTGTTCATTCAGTCGTGTTGAATGTTACTGATTCAGAATTCATAGAGTTTATTTGAAAAAGAAGCCTTAACTTTAGAGGTAAATATCAATATCAACATTTTCACCCATTCAAACCTCAGCTGCCACATTCATGGACTGTATTCTCACGTTCTTAGTAAGTGTAATTTTAGTGCAATTTTTCTGGGTTCTGGTGTGTGGTTATTTGACTTGGCAAAACGCTATTCACCTCCTTAATGAACATGAGCATTCATATGGATTTCAATTTGATGGAACTTGGGTGACTTGTGACTAGACTCGATATTTTCTGGCAAGTTATGGAGGCTATAACAAAATTGTGCCAGATATTAGGAGGAAAAATTGCAACACTATCAACACCACATTTTCTCACACATGACTACACCCCATATTCTATTTTCTGGCAAGTTATGGAGGCTATAACAAAATTGTGCCAGATATTAGGAGGAAAAATTGCAACACTATCAACACGACATTTTCTCACACATGACTACACCCCATATTCTATGTGACGTAAGGTGCCGATGATTTATTATGATGATATTTTGTGTACATATATTTATATCATTCTACGACCTTTCTTAAAACTACACCAAACGTACTATCCAAATTTTCTAGCGAAGACCCTCTCCTCCTTTCCAGTTGATTGGCTGATATGTAATGGCAATATATTCACCATCTACAGTGACCAACCCACAAACAACAATGGGTTATTATTAGGTCGATGGTAAAAATATACATATGACGTACACTGCAGGCAACGACCAACCCCTATAACACCTCAAGGACCAAAAAAACAAAACATTACGGTTGAAGTTACTTAAGGAATGGCGAATAAAGGCAAGGAATACTAAAAGGGAGAAATGCAAGTTATGATAATTGTGGAATAGGAGACGTAGTAAGCGAAGATATGTCCAGGATAGAGCATATACAAGGGGACTATACACTATACACGGTGACTATACACTATCCACGAGGACTATACACTATCCACGGGGACTATACACTATCCACGGGGACTATACACTATACACGGGGACTGAAGGCTATAGGGAATTCATACAAGGATTCTCAGATTAACTTTACTAGTCAGAAAACACCTGTAGCTATAACCCTCGCCGTCTAGAATCCAGATGACTCTAACACTAAGTACAGGATACAACTTCTCTTTTATTTCCTTCTAATATACAGAGTTTGTTCCTCCAGGCTTTCCCTTCCCCTCACCCATGACTCAGGGTTTCATAGTGTCAGCAATCACCCCCAATAAAGCAAAAGGGAGTTTAATAGTTTACTTTATTCTTTCAATAGAGATAATTAAGGAAATATATTTACTGTCTCCTTAAACTAGTAAAGGTATATAGTAACCCCTTTAAATGATATTAAAGTTGGAATGTAAAGTAAAATAAAATAAAATTGATTAGTCATAAATTCATGGTATAAATATCTGAAATATGGCAAAATATTATCTTTATTTGTCACGATTCACAGATCTCTCTCTCTCTCTCTCTCTCTCTCTCTCTCTCTTTCCTTCCTTCCCCCACTTCGGGTGTCTGACAGAGGATCGTGGTCTAAGTGTAAATTGAGCTTCTCTCCACATTTTCTTCCTGAAATGTAAAAAACTCGAGAGACAAAATGTTTATACTGAGATATATATTTTCTTACGGTAAATACATAGACGTAAATGTGTATATTTGGTCTTGTAATTTACAATGTACTTGAAATAGATCACACACACACACACCACTTTATCCTCCGCCCGCACCTGTTTTTCTAATAACAATTTAATCCAATTCCCCCCTCCCTCGAGGCTGTATAGGCGTGTGTATTGAGCGTTAAATGATCTGTTGATATACGCTTGAACCCTACACCCCCCACCTCCTTAAACCATACCTCTCACTCCTTCCCTTTCTTCCTAAACCACCACCCCCCCATGCCGAAACAACACCTTCCACAGAAAACTCTGTCTCTTTCTCAACCACTTCCCTCCTCTCTTCACCCCCCCTTCTCTCATTCTCTCTCCCTCCCTCTCTCTCTCCTGCTTTCTCTGTCCTTCCTTCCCTCCCTCTCTTCTCCATCCTTCTCTTCCCTCTCCTCCTTTCTCCTTCCCTCTCCTCCTTTCTCCTTCCCTCTCCTCCTTTCTCTTTCCCTCTTCTCCTTTTCTTTCCCTCTCCTCCTTTCTCCTTCCCTCTCCTCCTTTCTCCTTCCCTCTCCTCCTTTCTCCTTCCCTCTCCTCCTTTCTCCTGCCCTCTCCTCCTTTTCTTTCCCTCTCCTCCTTTCTCTCTCCCTCTTCTCCTTCCCTACTTCTCTTCCATCCAATAAACTAAATAAATCATTACACCAACAAAGGAAAAAAAAAAAATTTAATTTCGTCTACAATTCGAGTCCCCAAAACAACAGCAACACCAGGATATTGAGACGTAAACAGAATTATTTATTTATACCTTATCTTCTTCCTTCCACCACTCCACCTTCCCCCACTCACAATACCCCACTCCACCTTCCCCACTCACAATACCCCCACCCACCTTCCCCACTCACACAATACCCCACCCATTCCCCACCACAACACCCCCACTCCACCTTCCCCCACCACAATACTCCCCACCCACCTCCCCCACTCACAACACCCCCACTCCACCTTCCCCACTCACAATACCCCACCCACCCTCCCCACCTCCTCACACCACCCCACCCACATTCCCCACTCACAATACCCCCACTCCACCTTCCCCTCCCACAATACCCCTACTCCACCTACCTCACAATACCCCCACTCCACATTCCCCACCCATAATATCCCCACAAAACCTCCCCACTCACAATACCACCACTCCACCTACCTCCCACAATACCCCCACTCCACATTCCCCACTCACAATACCCCCACTCCACCTCCTCCAAAATATATGTGGTGGTGGACCTTATTACTGTACAGCACTTCCGCTAATTTCACCTTAAGAAAATACAAATAAAATAAATTAATTAACATATGTGAATTCCACCCATTTGCATTTACTTACTAAACACTGAAATAAATTTAATATAAAAAAACCCACCGGATAGGTTTATTTTGATCCCCGTTTGTTCCAATTTTCATATTTTTTTTTCTCTTACCAAAAAACCCAGATGAAATGGAATAAATTCTCTTCTATTATATTCCCCGAACAGAAAACAAGAGTGAGGGAGGCAGGGAATTATATCATTGTGCTGTTAACAACTAAACTATTTCAGTCTTACAACACCATACTGATAATTCCAATTTTGTAA
>NW_024728642.1:0-18768 GCF_018991925.1 Homarus americanus | reverse complement strand
TATTGCAGATATTGTTGGTCAATGACCAGAAGGATTTACTAGACGAAGAGTTAGTCAGGACAGCGGTCTTTCTTTTTATAAAATTCCGCTTGGCCCGACGAAGAATAGCCTTACGACGATTCCTAGAAGTAATGAAAAGGGAGTGGGTAATAGGAGGAGATAGTTTCATAATTCCATACGCCCTAACTCTCTCCCTACATGCAAGATAACAGGAGCGATCAAACCATGATTGTAAAGAGAAAGTTTTGGTAAAAGATGGGATAAATGCACTCATACCGAGGCGTCCTCCCATAGTGCCATAGTGCCATAGTTGGCGTTTAGAGGGGGTGTGGGGGAGTGGTAGTGTCCAGTTTGATTTAATAGAAATAAGACAAGTGATCGTGGGCCCATCGTGCCCGATGGCGAATCCGGTGGTACAGTTTACCAGGCGTGAAAGTTCGAACGCTCGTGCTTTGCTATCGCACAACCGCCGTCTGGCTGACAGCGTACAGCGACATCGTTTTCCAGCGTAAATAAAAGGGTTATTAATGCCTTCCTAAAGAAACCATCGACATGGGACCAGGTTTGCGATTTTTCCACCAATTTTGATGAAAAACGATTGTGCCGTTTCGGCTGCCCAGAACAGACACACGGCTATTCCTATAGTATATTAGATAGATGGTCGTGGTTGTTATAATCATGGTCGTGGTTGTTATAATCATGGTCGTGGTTGTTATAATCATGGTCGTGGTTGTTATAATCATGGTCGTGGTTGTTATGATCATGGTAGTGGTTGTTATAATCACAGTCATGGTTGTTAAAATCATGGTCGTGTTTGTTATAATCATAGTCGTGGTTGTTATAATCATGGTCGTGGTTATGATAATGGTCATGGTTGTTATAATCATAGTCGTGGTTGTTATAATCATGGTCGTGGTAGTTATAATCATGGTCGTAGTTGTTATAATAATAGTCGTAATTATATTAATAATAAATTAAATGGTTGTTATAATCATAGTCGTTGCTTGTTATGATCATAGCAGTGGTTAACTATAATCATAGTCGTGGACTGTTATAATCTGGTCCTGGTTGTTATAATCCCTTGGTCGTGGTTATTATAATCATGGTCGTGGATTTGTTATAATCATGGTCATGGTTATGATCATGAATAAATGAATTTGTTATAATCATGGTCGTGGTTATGATCATGGCCATTAGTTATTACTCATCATAATTCGTGGTTATTTATAATCATGGTCATGGTTATGATCATGAATCGTAGTTGTTATAATCATGAATTCGTGGATTTATGATCCTTGGTCGTGGTTGTTATAATTAATTAATGGTTGTTATAATCATATTATTAGTTTATAATCAGGTGTAGTTATGATCATGGTCGTGGTTGTTATAATCATGGTCGTGGTTGTTATAATCATGGTCGTGGTTATGATCATGGTCGTGGTTATAATCATGGTCGTGCTTGTTATAATCATAGTCGTGGTCGTTATAATCATGGTCATGGTTATGATCATGGTCGGTGTTGTTATAATCATGGTCGTGGTTGTTATAACCATGGTCATGGGTGTTATAATCATGGTCGTGCTTGTTATAATCATGGTCATGGTTGTTATATTATGAATCGCCGATGATCATTCCGAGATAAATTATATTATGAAGTGAAGTGACCTTGATTCTGGTTAGATTAGTCACCATCTGCTTAAATCATCACCTGTGTTAAGTCATCATAGTCATCATCTACATTAGTGTGTTAAGTCATCATAGTCATAATCTACGTTAGTCAGTTTTAGGCCCATCTCACATAACTGAACGACCATCGATGTTCTCTCCGCGCGAGGGTGTTAGTTTTCAATGGGTCTTATTATTTACGCTGGTGGATGTAACACCTCCTACCCTCACTGACGCAGCTATGGTCAATTTGGTGTTATTCTTGTTTATAAATGCCTTCTAATCTGTCTCAAGTCTATGCGACCTGTCTATTGCCATCCCAACTGTCTGTTCGCCTGCGTGGTGTTTGAATGTAAGCCCGTCTGTACTCTTTGTCGTCAAATCTGTCTGTCTTGTCCGTTGTTGGAGTGTGTCTGCCTGTTTGTCTAATGTGAACCAGTCAGTCAGCTGCCTGTCTGTCTGTGTGTCATGTTGGTTGCCATATTGTCTATTTGTGCATGTATGAATCTGTCTATTTTTGTCAACCTCCTGTCTGTTTCACTGTCTATATTCACCCTGTGTCTATTGTAGTCATCTTCTCCATGCATTCCTGTTATTATCTTTTTATCTCTTCTCCTTTTCTATGTACAGTCACCCACAGGAATAAGTACACACTGTAGCCTCGTAAGGTCCGAAAATGCTCTGGTAAAGTTGAAACTGCACATCCAGACGCATGATGAAACTCAGCCCCCCCCCCCCCACCTGTTATTTCTAACTACTGTCTGTTTCCCCTTCTTTATTCTTCTATTTACTCATCTTCCTTCCTTTACTAATCCAAACAACATTAAAACAAAAAGTAGACTAAGAGAAAAAAGTGGGGGGAGGAGGAGGGAGCCTTACGATAACTGCAATCGTCCTGCCGGCTGACAGCACACAGCAACATCTGTTGCCAGCGAAAATAAAATCGTTAATTAATGCGTTCGTAAAGAAACCATCGAAATGGGACCAGGTTTGTTCCACTCTACGAATTTTTTGCGATTTTTCCACCAAGTTTGATGAAAAACGATTGGGCCGTTTCGGCAGCCCAGAACAGACAGACACATGCCTAGTCCTATAGTATATTAGATTGTGATGAGAAGACTCTAATGGGGCAGAAATTAAGCATGAATATTGAATAGTTTGAGTGAATAGAGGTAAAACTAAGATTAAGAATGTTTGTAAGTTAATAGTGACGATCTGGAACAATTGCAGGGTGTTTAATTATTTGTTACAGATCATGTTAATTTCTGATAAAACAGTTTTGGTGGTACAATAAAAAGAGGAATGTAAAATAGGATGGGTGGAGGTAAGTTGTTCCACACCTTTACACCATGATATTTCATGAAGGTCTGGGACTGAGAGTAGCACATGGGGGGGTGGTCTTAGTAACTCTGGCTGTCTTAAATTATATCTTTGATTTTTCCGGAACTGGAAATAATTAGTGTCAAGCAAGTGATTGTCAAATTTGTAAGCAAATAGGGCACAGAAGTAGGTGTTAATATCTTCGAATTTTAACATTTTCAATTTCAATTTAGCAAATTGTTCGTTAGCGTGATCAGTTGTTTTTTCTAGTAGGGCAATGTCCTCACAACTCTCTTTTGTGAAGTAATCAAAGGTTGTGTTTTTGAAGAGCCAGAGGCCCTCCATAGTATGTAACAGTGTATCAGGTGTTGTTAAACAAGATCATAATAGATTTCTTTCATTGCTGTGAGAGTGAGTGTCTGGCGAATGTGATACAGGATACCGCACTGTTTATTGGCTTTACTGTGAAGGGCTTACATGTGGTTTCTCCAGCTAAGTTTCTCATCAACAATAACTCCGAGGAATTTAGTATTTTGTTCACGTTTGAGGACTGTATTACCGTGGTACAGCGGTTCCAAATCTGGGGGAAAGTTATTCCTTCTATGAAAGATTGTTTAGTGGATTTTTTCGAGAGTTAGGTCAGTTTATTACATATTACCCAGGTCCTGACTTTATTCAATTCAGTGTTCAAAGTTCTCATCAGGGAATGGAGGTCTGAGTTGCTGGTATAGAGATTACTATCGTCTGCAAATAAGTTGTATTTTATGAGTGTGCTGGAGTGAACTATAATGTTTGTGTATAGCAAGAACATTACTGGACCAAGGAGTCAGACTGATGATTATTAAAGCAGATATACTGCCTCCTATTAGAAAGATGTGAGGTAAACCAATTGTGTGATAAGCCTCTGATGCCGTAATGTTCAAGCTTTGAAAGGAGGATGGTATGGTCGACAGTATCAAAGGCTTTAGAGAGGTCCAAGAATAGACTGTCATCAAAGAATTTAAGATGTCATTAGTAAAGGATAGCAGAGCACTCTCAGTCGACCTTCTAGCTCTAAATCCAAACTGGGTGTCTGTAAAGATGTTATTGGCATTGCAGAAGGAATTTAGTCTATTACATGCTAGCTTCTCCAGTATCTTCCGTAAGGCTGGGAGGGCTGATATGGGGCGATAATTCTTGAAGAGACCTTTGTCCCCAGGTTTTTTATATGCTGGGTGAACTTTAGCAATTTTCAGTTTATCTGGAAAGACACCACAATTGAAGGAGGAGTTCCAAATGTGTAGGAGAACAGGTAGTAATAAGGGGGCTACATTCTTAATGATGCTCATTGGTATATTGTCTTCGCCTGCTGCTGCATCTTTGAACATTTTTATGATGGCCAGTAAATCAACTACTGTGACAGGAGATAAGAGTAGCTCATTTTGCTATCTGTTTTGCAGGTAGGCTCTAAATTCCTCACAGTGATCAGGGATGCTCTCTGCTACTTAAGATTTTTGCCAACGTTGATAAAATAGTCATTGAAGTGGTTGGCAATGGGGAGGGTTCCGTTACAACTGAATCATTTATCAAAAAAGTTGAGCGGGGGCCCGAAGGCTGAGTGTTCCTGTTCTGAATAGAATTTATTAATTTCCAGGTTTCCCTACTGTTGCCTGATCCTGACTGGAGCTTCTTCGTATAATAGCCACGCCTGGCATTTCTAACTGCTTGAGTTACTCTGTTTCTGATACTTCTGTAAGCATCACCAAAAGTTATGGGTCTTTTTGATAATTTACCTTAGAGTTTGTGTTTTTATTTTATCATTGCCTTGATTTCACTTGTGATATAGAGCTTGGAGATATTTACAGATCTTACAGACTTAGTCCTGAGGGGGAAGCAGTTATCAAAGCAAGCATTGAAGTTGCAAGGGAAGTTGCACCTGTTCACGATAGGGTTGTCGGAGGCATAGACAAGATCCCACTTAGCATTCATTACATTTTCAAGAAAAAAAGGAGCATGTTGTCAGCGCAGTAGTCTCTGTATTTTATTGAGACTCTACTAGACCTTTCAGATATTGTTACTGATATATACATGGCAAAAGTTGGGAAGGGATCTGAGATATTGTTATAAATAATTCCACTTGCAAGATTATTAGGAGTGTCATTTGACCAGATATGAACTATTACAGTGGCAAAGGTAGCAGTTACTCTAGTGCAGGGTGGCGAGCCTTTGAGCAGAAGATTATTATTATTATTATTATTATTATTATTATTATTATTATTATTATTATTATTATTATTATTATTATTATTATTATTATTATTATTATTATTATTATTTTATTATTATTATTATTATTATTATTATTATTATTATTATTATTATTATTATTATTATTATTATTATTATTATTATTATTATTATTATTATTATTATTATTATTTTATTATTATTATTATTATTATTATTATTATTATTATTATTATTATTATTATTATTATTATTATTATTCATATTATTATTTTTATTATTATTATCATTATTATTATTATTATTATTATTATTATTATTTATATTATTATTATTATCAATATTATCATTATTATTATATTGGGATTTTCCGAAAAATTTATAGAGAAAGAAAACAAAATGCTTGAAAGCATTCTTAGAGAAGTATGTTTAGGCAGCAGGTAACTCTTCTGAATTGTTTTAAATGGGACTGCTTTGGGAATTACATGTTCTTTATAACTAGTAATTCACAAGAGGTAAAATTAGTGAATTACTTGACAATAATAATGGACCTTCATTTTAGAAGAAAGGAGTCCTGTTGCTTATTTACTTGTATTCATTTTTTTTACTATTAACAAAAGTATAACAGAGAGAGATTGAAATAAATGAAGGAATTTTAGAAAATGCCTGTTCAGAAAATTATTAATATCAATATTTTTAAAAAGACAATTGAAAAATAACATCATTTATAAATAGTAATGTACCTTATAAACAATATATGAAATGTGACAGTAGGGTGTGTCATACGGAGGCGAATTTTTTTTTTTTGAGTTTGAAAAATCGACCCATGGTATTAATGATGTAGTTCTATGTGCAGAATCATGTGATATCTCCAGATTTGAAAAGTTTTCATTTTTTGCTAGGTAAATTTTAACTTGAAATCTTATGAAAATTCAGTATTCCCACCTTTTACCAACACCACTAAATAGCTTATTTAAAGTAAAGTAAATTTGTCAGGTTAATTTATTAGGATGAAAATGATCCAGAATAGTGAAACGAATGATCTTGACACATTTATTAAATTTAATATTCCTTTAGAAAACAAAATCATCAAATACAAAAACCGGTTTTACTACTACGACCCGGTGTTGCTGCACACCATAGAGAACATGTCTTTCTTGCTTCTGTTTCTACTCATCACCTCCCTGCTGACCACCTGAGCTCGGATGTAGCCTTCCCTCCTCTCCTGGCTGTGCACGTGACTGCTGGCCTCGCTCACTTGCTGTACACAACGTATACTCTGGGTGTGCGAGGGCCAGGCAGGGACATGCATGGGGTTGTCCAGGAAAGCTCTGACTTGAACATTGGTGAGGCTGCAGGTAAGAGGCTCACTGCCAGCCTGGATGTTATCCAGATCTGAGATCAGTGAGGGTCTTGGCACCTAGATTGACTTCAGGAGTCTTCCTGACCCTGAAGGAATCGTCACCAACTGATTCGTCATGCCCAGATCCTCTCATAAGTCTCATATCCAAGATCTTTTTGACTGCCACTCTTCTCTCCTCCTCATCCTTACTGCAGAGCATTGTCTGCAGAACTGCCTCGGGATGAGCATACCAGGAAGATCTCCTCACAGTCTGCTCCACAATCTGAACAACCTTCCTTGGCTGACTCCTCAGGAGCTCAAGCTGGAAGAGAACATGCCTCCTTCGGAGAACGATGACTTGACCTTGGTGTTGAACCAATTTGGCAAGTAGACACTCACGATGAATTGGACAATAAGTCTCAGGTTGTGAAGCTGGTTCCCTTTCAGTTTATGATGAGCGACCCAAATTCTGCAGAACCTGAGAGCCGTTGTGAGCCACCTAGAATGTGAGACTGGACCTATCTGCAGGTAAGCAAGTCTATCAGGCATGACCCCAGTTTTGATGGCACTGCAAATCATGTAACCATAGTACTGGTCAGTACTCAGGTCGTCAATGACAGTATGTGCAAGCTCAACGAGTGGAGGGCCAACTGTGATTTTTCAAAGCTCGGATTTATTTCTAACTCAGTGGCAGAGTCCAGCATCTTGCCAAGAGGACCAGACCATCTGTTGTTTGAAAGAGTCTTGCCATCCAGCTCCTGGATCAGATGTCTGAGTGGCAACTCGTTGGTGTGGAGGTCACAAACAATCCAGACCAGCTTCCTCCTAATCTTCCGCTCTATCCACTGTATGACCCCCCTTGCCACCCTGTGTTCGTGTTGGTGCTGTCCCCTCCAATGGCCTGCAGGGTCTGGTCTACGTTCCTCTCTCTGAGCCAGTTCACAATGTTATCTGCCACTATCTCAGCTGGTTTCCTGATGTCATCTTTCTCTGGAGTGAAATGCCACAAATACTTCCCTCCTGGTTCACTGCAGCAGGAGTAGTGTTCCTCCTTCACCATGGCAGGGAACAACTTGTCAGAATTTCCAACTTTCATGAACACTTTAGTGTCATCCCTTCTCCCATCAAAGAACAAACAATTGATTCCATTTTCTCTTATCCCCTTATCAAACTCCTCTTCTAGGTTACTGACAAGTTTCTCCTGAGCTCTCCTTACTTTGTTATGATCTATCACCAGGTGAACATCATCAGGTGTTATCAAACCACCGTCAATCCAGGCAGCTGTTGCTATCTCTGCAGTTTCTCTGAGACCAGTGTGGTGTCGCATGCTGGCCAGAGCTATGCTCGGGATATCTTTCCTATTTCGAATCTTATGCCTGGAAGGTTTGGGATCATTATTTTCTGGGTTAGGGACAAAGTCACCATTCTCCTGGTCAGCACTCGGATCAGCCATGGGGAAGTCATTAAACTCTGAATCAGCTTGACTCCAATCATCGGCCTTTTTTACCTCACCCTGGGCCTTCTCAAGTCTCTTTTCCTCGGCAACTCTTCTCCTCTTCTCTCTCTGTGGCAGCCTCCTGTCTCTTGGACTCCGGAATATCTTGGCTAGAAATCATGAGAGCCCCTATACTGCCAGTCTTCCTCTCTGTGCTTTGACAAATGCCAGTTCGATCACAGGAATCTTCAGTTCACGCTTGCAAATACAGGAGATGTGGGCCTCGATTTACAGTCACGATCGCATCCAAACTCAGGACAGAGAACACCGGGCACTTGCAAGTAATTATGTCAAATAACTGGTCCAGTTGTTGGCAAAGCTGTCCTTAACTGCAAGTTTTCTCTCCCAAGAGAGATATCTCTTGCCTTTTCCCAACTGGCTAGCAGTCTCTCACTAATCTTCTTCTGACTTGTTATGACTGGAGGCTTGAACTGAGCGTTAGCCAGAGTGTACTGTGCCAAGACAGCTTTGGCCATATCACTGGCAATGTCTTTGTTTGTGTAAGTTCTTTTTTCTTTTCACTGATTTGCCTGATTAAAACACCGTATCTCAAAGCATCTCTCAATGTAGGCAACTCCGACTTCAGGAGCTCTCTCCCAGACCCAAGATAGTGACTGAGATGGCTGGATTTTTGGTTCCTCGTCCTGACACAAGCAGCCATCGCAAATATTATCAACTTATAAATGCATCAGAATCTGAAACAGAAAAAAATATTGTTAGTTGGGTTGTTAAAGAATGAAGTCAGAAAGCAATGTTCACTATTTAATTGTAATGCACTAATGCAGCTGTACGTTAGATTTTCGATAAATTTCACGCTAAAATTTACCTAGCAAAAGGTTGCAAAATATTGAAACTGAAAATTTTTTCTGTTTATATACACTAAAATCTACCAAAAAAGTGATGGGCCATTAGTTTTAGCTGATCTGCCCTCCTATGACACACCCTAATGTGACAGTGAAATGATAAGCTTTGGTTCATATTATAAAACAAAAAAAAAATCAAGGAAAAGAAAATAAGCATATTTTACTGAGTGAGACTTTTGCTGCTGCACCAACGATGACAGATATTATATATCAGGCTTGTATTGGGTTGTTTTGAGCGCTATGAATGCAGCACTAATTTCATCAGTAAGTCTACTCTTATAATCAGACTTGACAAAGTTCATCACAGAAAACAATGACTCACATGAATATATAGATGAAAATACTGTTAATACTGCCATTGCTAAATTTTTCAGACAGTCAAATTTTTCAGGAATGGAATTCCAGAGTTTCAGAACCTCATTTACTGCAATTTTCGGCGCTGATCCAGTCACTAGCCGATCTCTTTCAATATTTTCTAGTTCAGCTCTTAAGTCGACAAATTCTTGCCTCCAAATTTAGTTGTTTTGTAAATCAATCAATTGCAAGTGAAAATTATTCAAATCAAACCACTGCAACATTTCCAAATTCAGTTTGTTTAATGTTACAATGTCTGCACAGTTTATGAATTTTGCAATTTTTTCAAATGACCTGAACTTAAAAAATCTTAAAGAACATTGTTCAGTAGTTGAATCAATGATGCTCGAAAATTGCATTTGAAGGCTCTGAATGTTTGTTTTCTTATGAATTTCAAGATCAGTCATGTGTTTTTTTAGGTTTGGGAAATATTTAAAAGTGCCATTGTCGACATCACGTTTAAAAGTTTTCAGTTTGATTTCCAAGGCTTTTATGTTACCAAACATAACATCAAGTGTCATTTGAATGTGAGAAGAAATCTGTAAGAAACATAAATCTACAAATCCACACAACGTCAGATAATTCATGACAAGAAAATTTTTAATTCTTCACAAACAGACGAATTTCATCAAACACTCAACAAATCGTTTAAGGACAGAACCTCGACTAAGACAACGAACATTATTGTACATAAGTAGTCATGTGTACACCGAATTCACCTCGCTCAGTAAATTCTGAAACTGTCTTTTTTCAAAGCACGCGCAGAAATAAAATTGACTACCTTGGTTACAATTGTCATCACTTCTTCAAATTCTTGAAGGCCAGCTTTTGCACACAAAGCCTCCTGGTGTACAATACAATGAAAGGCTACCAGTGGATGTCCAACATATTTTTAAAACAAATTCACAAAACCTGCTTCTCTATCAACCATGCTGAGTGCACCAGTTCGTTTACCACTGCCTTACACATATTTCAGCCCCTGTGGTATGTTCAGGTAAAGCTACTGTAGGGTTTCGTGATATTATGTTGTCTAGCACTCAGGATGGATGGAAACTCTAAGGTGGTGGTTTTCTTATATAATATAAGTTATATGGTAGACAGTCTGGTGCTGGAGATGCCGTGTGGTGAGGAGCTGCTCAGTAGACACGTTCGGTGAGTAGCGTGTTGAAGGAGGTAGATGTGCAGGAGCTTCGTTAGAGAAGATGTTGCATGTTGCTGGCCTCCAGGTTGAATGAGAACGGGACAGCGAGGAGCTTGCTTGGAGGAGGTGTTGCGTGTTCAGGAACCGAGAGCAGAATGAGAGAGCTGGTTGGTGAGGACGCTCAGAGAAGGACAGCTGGTGGGTCGCCATGCTCGCCGGCGGGAGCGAGGACCGCCAGGCAGGCGGAGGAGAAAGTGACCTGTTTCCGTTGCTTAGGGTATGTGCCAAAAGTATGATGGTGGTGATTTTTGCGTCAGTGTCGGGGGAGGGTGGGGGGGCGGTCAGGTTGTTGGTCCAGCAAGTGCGGGTGGGGAGGGTCGTGGGAGTAGGGAGTGAGTGGTGGGGAGGTGGAGGTGGTGCTGTGGGAGGTGCTGTGGGAGGTGAGGGTCGGCGGGGAGGGAGTGGTGTTGTGCTGTTGTCGAGTCTGATTTTGCACTTGTTGCTGATGGCAGAGTGAGGGCCTTTACAGTTGCAGCATTTTCTTACAGTGGCAGTGCAGTTTCGGTAGGAGTGGCCTTGATTGGCACACTTTGAGCAAGTTTGTGTGTTACTGCAACGGTTGGTGTTGTGTCCGAATTTGTAGCAATTAAAACATTGGTGTACTTGTATGTAGTGTTGGAACTCAATGTCTCGTGAGGGGATGATGTTGTTGCCAATTTTTATGCCGTTAGATTTTAATTTGATGGCGTCTGTTTGTGTAGCTGTAGTGATTTTTAGCATGGGGAGAGTTCCCATCCGGGCTGCTGATGTCATTTGGTTGGTGTTGTGCGAGTTGAGTTCATTCAGCAGGTTAGGGTTGTCAAGAATAGTAGGGATGACTTTCCTGCATATGAGGGTGCATTTTGCACGGTACTCAGGTGAACTGAGGACCGTTAAGCCATTGTCTTTCAATTTTTTGTTCACTGCTGGGGAGTGGAACTGGTCGGCGTCTTCGTCAGTCTGTACAAATATTTTGATGATATCATCGTTGGTGAAGGAACGGATTTGAAAGATCAAGGTCAGCTGAAAAATGAGTGAGGCGAGGTCTGAGCATAGTTGGATGGTGCGGTCCACTTTAATTTTAATTGAAGGCATGTTTACTGTTTCAATTTTGGAGATTTATGGAGATCTCTCCTAACAATGTCCCTGATTTCCTGCGCCCCTCACGTAGGGGAGACCCTGCACTATCACAGAGGTCCCCAGGTGAATCGGCAGGCTGTGCTGACCCTCCACCCTTCACACTAACACGCACTAGCGAGGTGTGGGGACAGAGGGCGTTTCCAGACAAATACTCCCCTGTACGTCAACTGACAGGGGAATAGGTCCTTTCACGGCACGGAAGAGAAGAGTTAGAGTGGTAGAAAAAGATCTGAAAACTCACTGATGACTCTCTCTTCACACCAAGCCCCTCAGCAGCATTCGGGGTTCCTAAAGGAGGTCCGATACTGTAGGAGAGGCTCAATGTGTCGATCGAATCAACAGATTTGTCAGTTATGGAGAATTGAAGTCAGGTGCTTGTGTTTTCCATGGTAAGTGGGAATGTGGGAGAGGTCCCAGGACTAGCCAATCAGCTGTGTCTGTTCGTTCTCCGTCGTCCCCGTCGCTCTGTGTGTCTGCTGTCTATGGTGTGTCCTGACTGATGATGATGTGAATCTCAATGGAGAGACAGCTTATATACACAGCAGCCGGAAGTAAACCCGCCGGTTTCTCGACTCCGTTGCTAGGGAAGACGTAGCTGGTTGCTAGGATACTGTGGCATCTAGTGACGCCCCCCCTGGGCCGCTCGCTTGGTTGCTAGGATACTGTCGCATTGGAATGCGGCTACGCAGTTGTAGGGGAGACGTCCACTACACTACCACGTTAACCAGTTCTTCACATATTTCATCGCCCCTACAAAATCAAGCAATAATGGCTAGCCTAGCTGACGGTGTACCATCAGTGCTCTCATCAAGACAAATGGAAAGCAATTTACCTGAACCAATATCCTTTGTTAGCTGTTCTACTATGTTTGTTTCCCTCTTTAATATTCTATCTTTTACTGTGTTTCTACTCACTGGCAAATCCTTAATGCGCTGAATACTTTTTTCCTTTTCTGGAAAACCGTTAAAAAGGAAAGGATCACATTATAGCCATGATTCTCTAATATACTCCCCATCACTGAGTGGTTTTCCATGTTGAGCAATAATCTTTGAAATCTCAAAACCAGCAGCAACTAAGTTGGAACTACCTGAAACAAATTTCATCAAAACATTTGACTGCATTTTTTGTTCCTGATTTCTCGAGAAAAGTGTTTTTTTTGTTCTTGCTCACTTTTATAGCAAAGCCATTTATGAACAGTTTCATAATGCCGCTTTACGGAGGAAGTCCCGCACACCACACCCTTTTTGATCATGCCAAATCTTTCACGCCACGATTCTTGAAAATCTCCGCTGCTGCTGCTGCTGCTGCTGCTGCTGCCGCCTTCATTTGAAAATTTTTGTTTCTTTGCTGGTTGAGCTGACATTGTAGACAAGCTGTAAAGGGTAGATGCAATGCAAATGCTAATGCGAAATCAAAACAGATTAGTAAACAGTAATGCAGTTTACAAATCACTTTACCAATAAACAATCACTTGACCACATTCCACACGATATTACATTCTAATCGTTAAACATTTCAAGAATTTTATTATTCTTGTCATTAGTTTATTCTTCTATGTCACAAAATTTCCAGTGTTCACTCACAAACAACTGAAGGAAAATATGAGCAGAGTGAAGCCAATGCCAACCGTTCACTTCTATCATTACCCGAATACTGATGTATACACTGAGTCGGCAGGGATTTCATAACATGTCATCCGAAGTAAAGTGTTCTCGCAACAGCCCAGCTGGTGTCAAGCCGGAGTGAGAACACTTCTCACTGTGAACACTTCTCACTGAGAACACTTCTCACTGCTACCGGTTTGTAAAAATTCATTCGTAGCAATAATTGGTAATGAAAATATATATATATATATATATATATATATATATATATATATATATATATATATATATATATATATATATATATATATATATATATACGAATGATACAATGATAATTACCACAGTTGAATTTTTTAAATGGCTATCAAGATAAATATATATAAAATATAAAGGCAAAGTTCACATTTCATTAATATATATCGGTCAGAGAAAATTTCATACTAAATAATACTATAGTCTCTTACACAATACATAATATGATAGAAAAAATGTGTTTCAGCACAACTACTTTTTTTTATTATAAATTTTACAATTTACATATATACTGTATACATAATATTACATATTAACATATTTGTAAGTGAAATATTTGGGGGACTTTTCTTTTAAAATACACTTGATCATCCATTATTGCAACTACTAGGGGAAAATCGTGCACAGTGATGTAAGACTAATGTTTATGCTACCAGGTTGAAGCCGTACCGATTTATAATCATCTTCCTATGCATCATCAGATGAAGAATTATAATTAATTCTTCCCATTTACCTTGTTCTCCAAGCCAATTACAAGCAATTGAGATAATTTAGATTTGAAAAAAATTATATCATACACTGGGGTTTACAGGATTTTGCCACCTTTGATGGGACTAGAGTTCCATTTGTAAATGTCCATCCAAAATTAGTAGGTGAGGGCAATGCATGCAAGCTGCCATAAATGTGATGGCATCCTTGTACGCTTCCATGTAGGAGTTTTATCATTTCAAAATGCTGCTAGGTGAGGAATCATGCCACTGAGCTCAAATGCTGCTTTTGCTGCTTTATTCTTCCCATGCCTGTAAGGATGACTGTGCCACAGCAACCAAGGACATCAGCAATGATTAAGATGGTCACCAATTCTGAAACCACAGTTATATTTTGTAGGCAACTCTTGAAACAAAATATGAATACAGTAGTAAGAAAATTTCCTCTCTTTTCACTCCATAACTTTGAAGTTGTGTTATATTATGACGATGATATAAACATAAAAGAGTAACATTTGTGTCGCTTGACTGACCCACAATATCAATACATCCGAACTTCTCAAAAGAATCTGCCATATAAGTCACTATCTGAGTATCTACCTCTTCATGGTCAGTAGGGCATGAGCATGAGAAGCACACACCCCCTCTGCAATATATGGAATGAAAATACCATCAGCTCTTTCTTGAAGTTAAGACTTCTCTGCTATTGCTGATATATATCGTTGAGTCTGGTCATACCTAATGCTGAGCCCAAACCTGTTCAAATTCTGATTAGGTCTTTACATCTTGTCTGTTTTAAGATATGGGGAGCCAAATCAGTGTGCTTAGGCTATAACAAATTGGTAACACTTGCCATTAAGTCTTGGGCAATATTTAGCACCTTTTCAGATTTTTCCTTTAAAAGTCTTACTCTGCCATTCTCTTCAACTTCTGGTTCTGTATAACTTAAGACCCATGCAACATGATTGGACAGACCACGAGGCACTCTTCTTTGTTACAGCTTCTAGGATATCTTTAAATGAGTTTCAGAAACGGCAGGATACTCACTGTTCATGGCAGTGAATGATTATGTGACCTTTCTTCAGCAGCCTTCATAACAGTATATGAATCATTATGTTTGAAGTGTGTGTGTGTATGTGTGTGTGCCATTTGTTTCTCTTCATTTTCATCTGTTTCTCTCTGAAGTTGGCAGTCATCAAGTTGTTGTTGCAGTTTAGCTGAAATAGCACACATCTTGCTTACTGGGAGTCCTGAGGAGCAGGCAAGGGAAGGTTTGCCTCTTTGTGTCGCTATTGGCAGTCATCAAGTTGTTGTTGCAGTTTAGCTGAAATAGCACACATCTTGCTTACTGGGAGTCCTGAGGAGCAGACAAGGGAAGGTTTGCCTCTTTGTGTCGCTAGTTGTATCTTTAACCCAAAGTGTTGAATTAAGCGTTGCTGCAGTCTGTCCCATCTATATGTCATAGCTTTCTCGACATTACTGTATGATACTAAGTAGTTGCCTATATCTGTCTCTAAGTTAAATTATAAGGAATATTGACTCGCCTTTCATTAATGCATATTCAACATCTGAGATTAATTCTTGAAAGGCCTGGACTGGTCAAATGGATTTAGTGGTATCATAAGTGGAGGTTTTACGGATCTTTGTATTCATATTGACTGAATACTCATATGTTAGCGTCTAAACGATAGTTATTCACCAGTACATCAAAGCGCAGCCCACATTTGGGGGTAAATCAATCATTATACTTATTATATGAATGATATTAATAACAGCATTTAGTTATTTAGAAGCTTCCTGTTGTTTAAAATCGTTGCTTGATAACTTCGCAGGATTTTATAATTACTATAATTATCAATAAGTGAAACTGATATCAATGCCACCGATTGTTATTGTAAATCATAAGTCATGTACCTGTACCTCAAAATATGCTAAGTAACTTAGGGGGTATTATAAAGACATGAATTATTATCATATACATTATTAAAAATTAATTTTCAGGAATATAAATATTTTCAAGTTTTTAATATTGATAAGAGTAACGTGTCTTGCTTCTGTGTGTTTTTTCTTCTCGGTTTTGAGAGATGTTTGTATTGTACATGGTATAATATCAGTCAGTGTGAGCTACGCAAGCCAAAAATTAAGTCCAACTTTGTGTTTCACATGTACAAAGACGTATAGAAACTTTTATAGGTATAAAAATTATATCAGGGTGTCATACTTCAATCCTTAAAATGCGAGCTACCTAAGATTTGCCCCCGACTGTAAACTGTTCAGCAAATCCTAGAATTTTGGAGAGTGGCTGTAACATTACGAGCAATGGTTACAGTTAGTCGGTGCAGTTATATATTTATTGGCATTATTTCTGAGTGTTAATGATAATATGAGAAAATGTTGATACACTGGTCAATGTTCCTGAAGCGTATCACCAGAAAGTGTGAACCATTTTGTTACTATGTTAAATCAGGAGCGTCTCGTTTTCCTGAGGATAATACAACATTTTTGCTTTGTTTTATGTAATTACAACATGATGTTACAATCTAAACATGGTAGTAGGCTTTTTGTGTCTTAATGGTCACCTTGGTATATCACGTGTATACCAGATGAAATTACTTAACATATTTTCCAGAATGCGTTTGGTGACTGTATTAGTGGTAGTGGTGGTGTTGGCGGCGCGCTCTGTGGTTTCTACTAGCAGTAACGTGCGACTCATCAACAATGGTTATGAGGGTGTGGTGGTGGCCATAGCTCCCTCTGTTGATGAAAGTTTCGCCGAAGATATTATCTCCTCCATCAAGGTTAGTAGGAGAGAGGAAGATCATGTTTTTGTTTTTGTTTTTTTAGATATTAAGCAAGAGGCAGACAGACAGACAGAGGGGTAGATAACAAGTTACACACTTCATAAAGTGAAAAATAAAAAACCTGCCTAAGGGTCTAAATAACCTGAGTGTGATTTACTAAACACAAAAAGTTAACTAATTCTCACTGAATAATGGATGATTTCACTATTTATTATTGTTTAAACGAAAGTCTGTGTGTGTGTGTGTGTGTGACAACATTATGTTAGTTTTCAGGTACAGGCACTGCTTCCTTCCTCTCGCTTTCAGCTACTGCCACTGGCTACCGTCGTGGTGAAAAGGGAAGCAACCTTGCCTAAGTCTGCCCCTGCCAGTACACAGCCTCTTTACCATCAAGACTCCTCATAGTGGAAACATGTGGTAATTGGGTGCCTTGCAGCCCCAGGCTAGACCAGCAGGGTATCTCAGAGCAGCAATGGGCCCCACAGGGACGATGCATAGGCCCACTGGCTTGTGAACACTCCCTGGCGCTTACCAATAACTGCCCCGGTCCATTGCAAATTAACATGCTTTATTTCTAAGCCAGTCGTTCTTTACATTACGAAGTTGCCCCTGGACCATACCGCTTTCTTCTTGCGGAAGGTATCAGCTTTGGTCCTGGACTAAGGGTTGTTCTGCCAGTCAGTGAAAGCAGCACGTTTATCATCGACCAGTACATTGATTGCCGGGTCATTTTCATCAAACCAGCCCTGGTGTATTCTTTCTACCTGGTCGAGGGTGTTCTAGGCCGGTTAACTGTTGATTTTGTCTAGGTTAATGAAGCCGGAACATTTATATTATATAGGGTTTATAGTAGCGAAACCCAATTGTCTGTTATCCATTTATTCAGGAACTATCTAGGATACAGTTCAGAGTGTAGATCACCGTAACTTATCACTGTAACTATGAGTGTTAAGGTAAGGACGGAGGCTATGTTAAAAGACCTGCTAAATACGTCCGTTTGGTGTGAGGGGTTGAGTGACTCTGCTGTGAGTAGGAACCCATCGGGGGAGAACAGAAATATGTACGCCGTCCTCCCTCGACGGAAGACGGAACCATCCACGATGGCTCTCAATATCGTCTTCCTCTAGTCAAGGATATCAAACTACTGCCCGCTTTAGGTGGCAAGGGAGCAGGCTACTTAATGCCTTAACTCAGCACAATATGATCCGGCTTCCAGTGGGCACACCTTATCATGTGCTCTGAACATGTCACCTCATAGCCAGTGGAAAGTTACAGTGGGTGATAGAGTATATAAATCAAATGTAATTAACCCATTTATATAATGCTTTTGCCTATGAGACAGAGGCTATTACAAGGGTCTCTCTGCAGGTTTTTGTCATGACAGTGTCGAGAATATCCCATACATCACTGGGATTTGGGTTGTTTATCAGCCCATGTTCGAGCTGCTCTCTGAAAGTATGCGCTACCAATGGATCCTCTAGACGCTTAGTGTTAAAACCTCTTCTGGAGGCTTGCTGCCTTCGCCGTTTTGGGGCGACGTGAAATGAGAGCTTGGCCCTAACAAGCCAATAATCAGTGTCACAGTGGTCTGAGCCACCCATGATACGGGTGATGAGGACATCCCGGCGATGTCTTTCTCTGACAATGGCGTAGTCAATGAGATGCCAGTGTTTGCATCATCGGGGGTGCCACGAACCCTTGAACTTGTCGGTCTGCCTAAACAAGGTACTGGTGATAGTGCGATTGTGCATAGCACACTTGCTGGGAGTATACTTGCCTAGTCCATTTCTCCCTATGGTTCTCTGTCAAATGTCAGCATCTCTGCCAACTCTGGTATTGAAGTCACCAAGGAGCACAACCTTATCTTTTCTAGGGATAGAGGTTAGCACTCTTTCGAAGTCGGCGTAAAATGCCTCCTTGATGTCATCTTCTGCATCCAGTGTTGAGGCGTATGGACTGATGAAGAAGTCATGACATGAGTGATTCAGTGGGACTCGGAGCGTCATGAGGCGCTCGTTGATCCCAATGGGCATTT
>NW_024728641.1:0-13237 GCF_018991925.1 Homarus americanus | reverse complement strand
AAGTTTCAAGATAACGTCAGCAGTTCTGTTATTCACAGACCTAGATATGAACCCAAGAATCCTGTTTGCCTTGTTGCGAACGCTAATACATTGTTTTCTAGGTTTCAAGTCGTTGCTAACAAATACACCTTGATTTTTTTTCACAAACTGAGTTTTCTATTTCCGTGTTACCTAGTTTATACTTAACGTTTGTATTCGTCTTCCCTATCTGTAGTACCTTGCATTTATCACTATTAAAATTCATTTGCCAGTCTACTGACCACTCATGTAAGGTATCTAGATCTCTTTGAAGGTGTTCAAAGTCACTGTCTAAATTTATCACTCTCCCCATTTTGGTATCATCTGCAAATTTACTAATCCTACTAGTTATGCCTAAATCAAGATCATTAATGAATATAACAAACAGAAGGCCCTATCTAGATCCTATGAGGAACTTTCACTTTGACCGCACCCCAGTCAGCTTTAATCCATTTATGCTGACTCTTTGTTTCCCTACAGTGCCATGACCTAATCCATTTAATACTGATCCACCTATTCCATGTGCTTCTATATCAATCTCTCATGAGGACTCTATCGAATGCTTTACTGAAATCTAAATAATTATATCATATGACTTATCATTATCTGCAGCTTCAATCGCTTCTGAGAAAAAGCTAAGCAAATTTGTGAGACAAGAACGTCCCTGGGTGAACCCGTGCTGAGAAGAATGAATTAAGTTGAATGTTTCAAGGTGGCTTCTGATTTTTGTAGCAATAATTGACTCTAGCAACTTGCCTATGGTTGACGTGAGACTAATGGGACGGTAATTTGATGCTATTGATTTATCACCCTTTTTGAAAATCGGAACTACTTTTGCAAGTTTCCAAGCTTCTGGCACTAGGCCCGATTCTAATGACTTATTAAATAAAACTGCTAATGGATTACTCAACTCATCTCAACATTCTTTTAATATTCTAGCATATACCTCGTCTGGACCAGGCGATTTATGAGGTTTCAGTTTGTTAATTACTTTAAGCAAATCGTTACTAGTTATATTGATATTCATCAACATATTTTCTATACTGTCGTTATATACCTTATGAACTTCTGGAAACTGTGCTAGGTTTTCATTTGTGAATACGGAGCGAAAATGACTATTTAACGTACAACACATTTCTAACTCATCATCACTCATTTCTCCTGTCGTAGTTTTAAGGGGACCTATTGTATCTCTAACCTTTGATTTATACAGTTGATAAAAAGCTTTGGGGGTATATTTCGATTCGTTTGCTACCTTGATTTCATAATTTCTCTTTGCTTTCCTAATTTCTGTTTATACCTGTCTTGTTAGGTGCTGATAGTAACCAAGTAAGTGATTTTCGCCTTTCTTAACTTTCTATATACTCCTTTCTTTTTCCCTAGAAGATCTAAGAGTCTATTATTCATCCATTTTGGTTGGTTCCGTATCGATCTGAATTTTCTTTTAGGGATGTGTTTATTTTGGGCATTATTGATTGTCGCAATAAATTGTTCATAAGTAGCTGCTAAATTAAATTCGGGGTTATCCCGTCCTAAGTTGACAGTTTCCGGAGGTGTGGGGGGATTAATCTTTTGACCATAGGGTCATCCCTTAGGTCTCTCCTTATGCTACCGTAATTAGCATTCCTAAAATCCGGGATCAAGGCCGAACTTTCCTTCTTCCTGCCATCCCATATTATGTTAAAATATATGGCTTTATGATCCTGTTTCCTAGTTCGTCTCCAATCCCAACATCTTTTACTAGATTTTCATTATTACTGAGAACTAAATCGAGGATATTATTTCCTCTAGTGGGCAAGTTTATAAATTTATATATAAAACTATCCTGTACTACTTCTATAAAATCTTCAGATTCATTATCGCTAAGTTGATTTTTCCAATCTATGCCTGAAAAGTTGAAATCGCCTAGAATACATACATTGTTTCTATCAGATGCCTTCTTTATTTCCTCCCATAGCAATTTGCCATCGTTCCTACTCAAATTAGGTAGTCTATATATAACACCAATGACTACGGATTCACTGCCCTCACCAATCTCTACCCAAATACTTTCATTGTCGCTATTTGTTTTAATGTTTGATTTATTGCAGCCTTTTAATGACACCCTGATATACACTGCAACACCGCCACCTCTCCTTCCTACTCTGTCAAATTTAAATAGGTTATATCCTGGAATATGAAATTCTGCTAAAAAATGCTTGCTGTTTGAATTTATCCATGTTTCCGTTATTGCAATTATATCTATGTTCTCTTTACTAACAATGGCCTTGAGCTGGTCCATTTTGTTACACAGGCTTCTACTATTAGTATAATAAACACTCAATATATTTCTTCCGTTTCTATCTGTTTTACATTAATTACTTTGATGTTTGTTATTATGACTAACTATATTTTCAGCATTATCTACTTCTGTTTCACTACTTCCCAGGACCTGCTTGTTTTTTGACTCCCATTTTCCCCGACCCCTCTCTACTGGCGAAACCCCCCCTTCAGAGTGACAATTTCACGCTCCAGGGATGCACACAACGTCTTTACCCCCTCACGAGACAAGTGTACTCCGTCGCGACAGTACAGGTAGTCGTTGCCATAAAATCATTGCCCGTCATCAATGAATGCCCAACCATTGTTTGCACAATGTTTTTCCAGTCGGCAATTAATAGCAATTGCCCTGGACAGCCATTCACGACCAACCCCTCTTCTAGGCAAGACACCACATACTATCGGGACCCCTCCCCTATCTCTAATCTTCCCCAGCGCCTCCCTATACCCAGGAAACATACCCTAGTCCTACGTTTCCTATCTCTCGCACAAAAAGCCCGATCCATAAACCTCACCTGGCTGAAGATTGTGAAGTGAGATGCAGTGAAGATTGTGAAGCGAGATGTAGTGAAGATTGTGAAATAAGATTATAAAGTAAACTGTAGTAATTGAGGTTAAACGAATGCGGGTTATTCTGCTTGAAATCATCCGTGTCTTGTTAACGTGGAACCAACATGGCGGTGGTTCTCATGTAATCAATTATTTTGCGGGGAATTCTGTTAAACATATGAATCAACCATATTTAGCCTAAATTAACCTAACGGCTTTATTATATATTCTAAGTTTTTTAAGTTGGATAGATCAGATCAGGTTAGGTTAAGTCAGGTTGGGTTAGGTTAGGTTAGTTTTGTTAATTTTGCCACTTAGAGGCTAGTTTATTGTGCCCCCCATACTCATCCTGTCAGCTGTAGCACAGAGAGATTACAAAGTGGTGTTAGATGAGGTAGGTGGTTAAGTTAAGTTTCAATAGGTTGGGTTAGATTATGTCAGGTTGGGTTAAGTTAGGTTAGGTAGGTAATAAGTAGATAGGTTATGTTAGGTAGGTGGGAAAGTTAGGTTTGATTAGGTTAGCTTATGTCAGACGGGGAGGTTAGGTTAGATTATGTCAGGTTAGGTTAGATTATGTCAGGTTAGGTCAGATTACGTCAGGTTAGGTTAGATTATGTCAGGTTAGGTTAGATTACGTCAGGTTAGGTTAGATTATGTCAGGTTAGGTCAGATTACGTCAGGTTAGGTTAGATTATGTCAGGTTAGGTCAGATTACGTCAGGTTAGGTTAGATTATGTCAGGTTAGGTTAGATTATGTCAGGTTAGGTTAGATTATGTCAGGTTAGGTTAGATTATGTCAGGTTAGGTTAGATTATGTCAGGTTAGGTCAGATTACGTCAGGTTAGGTTAGATTATGTCAGGTTAGGTAAGTTGGTAGAGGTGGGTAAAAAAGGTTAGGTTAGGTCGGCAGGTTTTAGTGTAGGAGCTTAAGTAATCCCGTAAAAATTTCATGTTAATTTTTGACACCATACATTATAATAATCCTTATAAACTATGTTAAGGAACTGTGGTGTCATTTTTTCTGAACGGTTTATTATAAGTTTTATGCCTTTAAAGAAGTTTTATTAAAGAGCGGCGTAATGAACCACAGATGTATTGCCATTAAGTCCTAATTAACTTAAAACATGACTAATAACCTATGAACATGTAGTATTATATGATTACAATTTAACATAATATATCATGAATGCTGTTATAATATCATAAGTGTGTTACAAACATGGCTGCTCATATATGCCATCCTGTCTCTGGCAAAGAAGAGATTGCAGTAAGTAAAATTATTTGCTAAAGACAAATACTAGAAATTAAACATATACATATTACCATTATCTGAAAAGCTTAGAACCACCGTTTTATATTTATTAAAAGTTTGTAGTGTTATACATCATGTGTAAACAAGTCACAAGTTATTATTTACGACATTGCTTCAGTCCTCATCATCAGAGTCTTCTGTGTACAACAGATTCCTTCACCTTGTTTAGGCATTTCTCATCATCTGCTTGACAGTTACACATCTCGGTGCATGTCATGCTATTCTTTCTGATTCTTTCTGTATGAACATGACAATGATCCACATTTCCTGACGCCACATCCACATTCAACAAGTTCTGTGATTGCTTCTGGAGCTGGTGGTTGGTCTGATATTACTAGTATGAAACAGTCATTGTCAATCTTCCAGCCATGCTCTAATTGTGAAAGCATTTCACTGTCTGCATCACAAGACCACAGAAGAGCTTGATACCTTCCTCTCAATATAT
Source organism: Homarus americanus (assembly GCF_018991925.1). NCBI lineage: Eukaryota > Metazoa > Arthropoda > Malacostraca > Decapoda > Nephropidae > Homarus > Homarus americanus. The sequence goes on along the minus strand of NW_024728641.1, from coordinate 8,594 downwards.
GATACTTTAGAGTTGCTGCAGTCACTGGTAGTTCTCCAGCTTCTGCCTGCGTTTTCTTGAAGAGATGCCATCTAAGTTATGACAGTTTAGTGAAAGTCATTCGTGGACAGTAGAGCTTAAATACAAATTCCTTTAGACCAATAAACATGTCTGCTGGAGGGCATTTGGTCTACTCAGCATCTTGAATGCATCTAGGACTTTTGTGTTAGATTTCATCAAAGTGCTCTAACATGCTTTCTTTCCTTTGCCAACAAATTTTCCAATGCAGTCAGATCCTGTGAAGGCATGGAAACCTGTAAGGCTCTCTGCCCAATGTGTCGTCGCTCACCAGTTCCTGTTTTCATACTTGTATTTTCTCCAAGTTGAGGCTGCTTTAATATACCAAACACATCAGTGTCTGGTGACTTGATATGTACAGTGCTGCCCTTCTGTGATGCATATACTGTATGTCCTGCTTAAGTTCTATAACTTGTGATAGCAATTTGATGGTTGAAGTCTTATTTGCTGCTTTCCACGACAGAAGATTAACCTTGGACATCTTTTCCCAGATGCTCAATGGACCAACAATACGTTTCTTGACAAAATTTTCATAATTTTGTCTTCCAACTTCATATGCACATAGATTGTCATATTTGGCATTTTCTGGCATTACAGCTCCAGTTACCAAGTTTAAAAGAGCATCATTTTCTGGGATTACAGTCACCAATAACATTGTGTAGCTTCTGTACATCAGCATATTGACGGCTGACAATAGCTGTAGAGAGCTCATGATGTTCTGTTCTTTTGTAATCTTTATGAGTTTGATATTTTATGTAATGAACTTAATTTGAAAACCCAAATGGTAGTATATGATCTTTTATCACCTTAGACACTCTGTGCGTCATGCCTCTCAAGTGATTTTTTTCCTCTCTTACTTTTCTGGACAAATACGACCTTTATCCCATCAGAAAAAATATCACCATATATTTTCTTAATCTACAGGTGCCAAGGTTTAAATGACGGATGGTGTTAAAAATTAACCTGAAATTTTTACGTGACCACATATTGTCTTGTTGAGTTTCTGAGAGAACTTCACGGCTAAATAGCGCCTCTGTATTGATAGCCGGTACATGTCGTAATATCCACCGCTCATAGTTAAATCTTTATGTCCGTTTATTTTGTCCTAATTTAAGTATCAAAGAGTGTTTTTATTTTTAAGTATCTTAAGTATCTTTTTTCCTCACTCTTAAGTATCTAAGTATGATGTTTTTTTTCATTTTAAGTAACTAACCATATTTTTGTTTTCATTATAAAATGTGATTGATATAGACAACAGAAGTAAATATCAGCTGGAGGTCGTAAACGAAGCTGATGTGAAGTATTTTGACTCACTGTTCCCACGAACTAATTGCTTCTCTGGTTTATACCGAAGAAATAAAACCGTCAACGAACCATCCGATTAAATGTGTCTTAGGCGATACAGGGTGTTTAGGCGTCATTCTGATACCAAGAATGACTTTGTGTACTGTGGTGAAGCTGGGGGTAGGATAGGGTTGGGTTGGGTTGGGTTGGGATGGGTTAGGATTACGCATGTGTGGGTATATTCTGTCGCATTTTATGGGTATCTTGCGTCTTTCTCTTTATTCCTTCTTTATCATGAGTATCTGTGCCTATTAATACACCACCTCGCAGGATAGTGGAAGAGGAATGGATAGTAACGAGATAATATTCTTCTTACATATATGCCTTAGCTTGATTACAGGTAACACCAGGTAGAGATTCGTGACTCTTGAGTTTTCTCGACTTGGCTGATTCAACTGTAAGACTTGCTGTCTGTTATCATATTAAATCCTCACCTGTAGACCACTCCTTGTAGACTCTCCTCTTGAACCCTTTATAGACTCTCCTTGTAAAACCCTTTATGATTTAGAAATACCTTCTCTTGACTCCACTAATCCCTGTACACACCACTCTCTATTATAGATTTACAGTAATGTTGAAGTATATAATGAAGACTCACAGCTCATGGGTTGAAAACAGAATGCTTAATTTATTTATTTATTTATTTATTTATTTGCAACTTATTTTAGATCTGAAAGTTAGAACAAAATGGCTGTGGGGACTTTCTGGCGGGCGAATGTTTGCAATTATATGGACCATGAATAAAAATAAATGAAAAATAAAATAAATAAATCGTAAATTGGTTGCATTGTTTCTCCAGGGAGTAATTATAGAGAGTACAAATGTGCTCCAGCAGTGGGTAACGATCATAGTCACGTATAGAGCTTCCGACGCAGGTAGACTGATATAGATGCATTACCTGGAGTTAGTGGGTTACAGGGGCTTCTTACACGATAATATTAAAGGTGTTTTTTCCTTCTGTTTGTGGCACTTAAGGTGTTTAGGTTAGGTTTAATTAAAATGGTTTAGTTATAATAGTTATATTACGATAAATTAAGTTGAATTTAGAACTTTTTATTTGCATATATCGTGTTTTAGAATGATTTGTTAGCTAATAAGTTTAATTTGGATACGTTTAGTTTAATTTAGATCATTTGATTTTACAAGGTCGTATTATAATGACTGGGAACCATATAGAAACCTGTTAGAGAAGTAAATATTTCTCTGACTGATGAATGAATCTGATCATCAGTGTATAGAGCTGCTGACGCAACTTAAACGGTGTATACTGTACATTATATGTTATCAGAGCTTTCCTGTTGTACGTAACCGCCTCCGTCAAAGTGTCTTACTGGCTCATGTGAAAATTAGCCTCTAGTTTATTTAACCTCAAGATTAACTACACTGGCACTGCCTGACCTGACCTGACCTGACCTACCCTACCCTACCCTACCCTAACCTAACCTAACTTAACTTCCCAAGTAGCGTTAGGTTAATCATTAGTTGAAATAAGCTGGGAGGGTTAATCTTCAGGTAATCTATCTTAATTAACAATTTGGTCAGGTGAGGCCTTCCTTACCTTACTCGAGAGCAGGAGAAGGAGGACTTGCTAACGTCTACAGATCATCGTCAACCAAGGCAGATATTGAATACCTTTTGTTTACCTTCGTGGCTTAAGAACACATCTTAACACCATAAGACTATTCGCCTCAATACAATAATACAGTAATTGATTATTGTATTCTAATAAAATTTACGGTGTATCTTGTGAACCAGATTTATTGTTTGACCTTAGTGAATGAGAAACTGGTTGAGGTGTATTGTGGTAAACATCCTTAAGAGCAGCTCTGTGTATTCTTACGACCTCAAAGTAACACAAAAGGTAGCCAATATCTACCCTTGATCAGTCACTTTATGTAGATGTCAATTGTGTCATTTTCTAGACTTAGTGCCCCCTGGAGGAGAAAGTAAATACAATGTTGATATATTTTGGTCACAACACACACTAGTAGATTATTTTTCCTTTTTAACTAAATAATTAACACTATGAAGCTAACTAATTATATAACTCAAAGATGGTAACCAATATGGCGTCGATATTGTTCACACACTCTATGATAAATAGATGTATTGTCTGTTTAATTTTAGGGAAGAATTTAATTTATAAACTTTTGAGAATCTGGATACAGGAGTTTTGTCTTTGTGTGTGTGTGTGTGGTGATGATGACGCATACTTTCCTCTGCAGTGAAAAAAATATCTTGACATTGCAAAGTTTAACTGTAAGCCGAAGGAACGTTTGTAATGTGACTTGTTATGTGAAATTGTAACTTGAAATTCTTTGTGAACAAATATTTCCCTATAAAGTTTGGCAATAAATGAAGTATTACATCAAGGTGTAACTTGTAGTTCCTTGTGGAGTAATTACCTATGTGGACGATACAGCTACTCCAGGGTGTAAGACCTAGAGTAGAAAGTCTTTAGACCTTACCTGAGGTTGAAAGACTCTTATAGTGGAACGTCTTAGGTATTGAAACTTTAATTACAGTAAATAAAATATAATCTACCTAAACATTCCTTCACCTGGTGACAACTAATGATACAGGTGGTGTAATAGCTCTTTAAAATTCCTCCGTTTGATATAATAATGACCACACATGAACTTATAATGTGCAATATCTTGATAACACATTAGCTGCAACATTACACATAGTCCAGTGTATGTGTAGTGAGGGACATCTACCTAAATGAGTTACAGAATGTGGAGTTGAGGCAAAAAAAAGTTGGGACATGTTTGAGATCATCAGTTGAGCTAAACGTTTATACTCAATATTGTTTTAATGGTATTTTAGAGCGACCGAAAAATGTAAACAAAATGGCCGGCTAGGTGACACATACCTTACAAGAAATAAACATGAGAACGAACACACACACACACACACACACACACACACACACACACCAGTTTTACCCACATTATCACCAGACTATCGGCATACCTGGTCGGTGGACACCTGCCTCCTCCTCCTCCTCCTCACCTTGCTAATATGCTAATATGCTAATATGCTAATATGCTCTGGTATGTTTCAGTCTATTTAAGATATGCTCCCATCTATCTTAAAGAGCTTATGCTAGGTTGGTCTGATATGCTCCTCAAAGACTATGCTGATATACTCTTGTCATCTGATATGCCATTATGTTCATATCACTCTAAAGGATATACTAATATGTTCTGATATGTTGGTATAGTTCTGTCTCTCAGAGGGTGTGCTGATGTACTATAAGAGCATATGGGGTATGCTGATATACTTGGTTATGTAGCTAGGCTCATATCTCTCTTACAGGGTATGCTAATATACCCTGATATGCTTGCATCTATCTCTGAACGTATACTGGTTGACTGTAATGACATAAGAGATATGCTGGTATGCTTCTAAGGGAATATGTTAACATACTCTAATAATAATTTGAAATGAGGTTAGTTATACTTTAGATTCAGGGGATATACTGATATGATATGAATTAACCTAGAAGTATACTGATATGTTCTCAAGGCATTCAGGGGATCTGTTAGTATGCTTCAACATACTTTCGGAACAAGGTAAACTGGACCTTCAGAAGATAGGGTGATATGCTGACATATTCTGATGGATCTAAGAGAGAGTGGAAGACTATGAGAGCTAGTTAATATACTCAGGTATGTTGATATCCCTTCATGGCACTTGGGATATATGGTAATATACTCCGATGTGTCTCTTTGGATATACTGATATGCCACTTATGGGTCCCCAGAAAGCAGGAGACAAGTTGATCTGCTTCGAGGACACTAATCTGTATAATGATTTTTTCCCTGACTGTTAAGAAGTATACTGGTATATTTCAAATGTTGCTTAGTATTATAGTATACTTTGGGCTGTTCTGAACATATTTCACAGCTGATTTTCAGAAATATATGCTGCTGTCACTGGCTTGTTTATTCCGGAGACATTGATTATACTTTGAGTATGTTGATATGCTTTGTTACCAGTCAAGGAATATGCTGATATATTCTGACACTTCTCAGTGATTACCCTGATATACTTAGATACCTGACAGTATTTATTGGAGTATAGTGTCCTATACTCTGATGTCATTCTAGTGATATGCTGATGAGCTGACATACCGCTTTATGTAACTGTGATATATTGAATCATATACATCCATTCCTCACGCTTAATATATATGATATTCTAAACAATGCTGATATTATTTATGTTATACCCTGATTATATACTAACATACTACAGTGTCATTTATAGTGTATGATATTAAACATTCAGGGGTATACTTTGAGGTTATTTAGAGAATATGATGGCAAACGGTGATATACTCTGATGCCATATTTGGTATACACAGATATATTGATATAATTTATATAATATACCGATAGATATAACTAAATATCTGTGAAGTAAATCCTGTACTTTTTGATATACCATTCAGGGTGAAGGTATGCTAATATACCACGATAGCACCCGTCTCTCAGCGCTAATATACCCTGATGGCACACTTAACATCCTGGCGCCGGTCGTGGGGTATACTGATATGCTAAAGTCTTCTTCATCTTCTAATATCTCGACTTCAACTTCGTAAACTGTGATTACTTAAACGTATTTAACGCTCGTTTACGTAACTTTTTTGTAGAATAAATGAATGTATATCCGGGGTTCTTCTGTTTCTTTGTCCATCTGATGTTTGCGTCCATGTTGAGGAGAACCACTTAGCAGGGCTCGCATTTTCCCATAATGTGTTACCTCAAGTTCCATAATTTGCACTTAGTGAAGCCACGATATCCGCGTTATGTTGCCCGTCTTACTTCCTTCTGGGTTATGTGTCTTAAGTTGGTGAAAAAATTAAATTAAGGCTGAATTATTGTTAAATGTTAAGGTATTATAGTACTTGTCTGTCGTGTTGTTAATATAACATAGTTTCACCAGCAGTATGTACTCAAGAGCTTATTAACATCGTTGACGAGTCAGAGCCCCAACACTGAACCAATCTATATGAACATTAACACAAAAAATAAATTGTTACATTACATCGACTATCAAGACATAACTTACAATACAAATTAATAAATAATTGTACCAGGCAGATAAAAATATTAGTTACACAAAATTATGAAAATAGTCTTAATGTTCACGCCAGAACTTACCCCATAACAAAAGCCATACAACATTTTCCCAGTTAAGACTTCGTTAAATACAATCTCAAACTCCTTCTCAGAAACTGTGTGTTGGTGGTGTGCCACGTGGTGTGTGTGTGTGTGTGTGTGTGTGTGTGTGACAGCACCTTTGATTTATACAAATATTCGCCCAAATGAATAACACCAAGTAATTCACCATGTTATTCACGACTCTTAGATCACTTGGCTTGCGTCTCTCAAAAGGTCGAGCCAGGGTCAGCTGATTCAGTAAACACCGCTCACATTAATAGGGACCTGCCACACTTTGCCATAAACAGATAAATTGTACCGGGAATTTTCCCCCACACACTCATCATTGCCACTTTATGTAACTTGCTGACAAAACCCATGACCCTTCAGGCCTTTTACGCCCTTAATGCATGAGTCATAAAGGCAAGCATGAACTCCGCATGCTTCCCAGTTGGGCACTGTAAACGCTTCTGCGCTTCACCTTGCACAGGATGTAAGGGGGTGCCCAATAAACTAGCCCCCTCGTGGGCAATCTGTAATCACTACCACTGTCTCGCGGCCCAGAGTAGTAGTTGGACATATCACTAGACAGGGAAATTCACACTTAACACAAGTGGTATCTCAAGGTCATATTCACAACACTTCCCTGGACAGAATTCATAATTTATTTTCTCATATTACATCTGTGTGTATACCTGCTACTAGATAAACAGAAAATGCCAAGAAGTGTTTACATCAAGCGCTGCCACTTAAGAGTTCCAAGAACTAAATTAAAACAATTAGTGTGTGTGTGTGCATGGTGTGAGTGTGCATGGTGTGTGTGTGTGTGAGTGTGCATGGTGTGTGTGTGTGCATTGTGTGTGTGTGTGTATGTGTATATGGTGTGTGTTTGTTTGTTTGTATGGTGTGTGCATGGTGTGTGTGTGTGTGTGTGTGTGTATGTGTGTATGGTGTGTGTATGTGTATGGTGTGTGTATGTATGGTGTGTGTGTGTGTGTGTGTGTGTGTATGTGTGTGTATGGTTTGTGCATGTACGGTGTGTGTATGGGTGTGTGTGATTATGCATGGTGAGTGTGTGACTGTGTATGGGGTGAGTGTGTGTGTGTGTGTGTGTTTCCATTGCCATGAGGATATCATACAATTCTTAAAGCACTGGTCACATGGGCGCATTTTTTTTTAGCAATTTCTTGCCGGAAAGTTATTTCGAGCAATTTTCGAGAAATTCGAGCAAGTTTTTGAAGCATTTTTATTGACAATCGTGATAGTCAATTTCTTGACTATTTCGAGCAAGATTATCGGTTCAAAACCCGGTTAATACCATATTTAATGACACGAAGCTTATTTATCGAGTATTTACCTTGGCTATATATAACATAGATCAATAACATTATGTATAAAATGCACAAACAGTTTTTACGACACACTGAGTTTATTATTTGGGTGGTGTTTTGGCGTGTTTGTTTACAAAACACAAGCCCATACAGCCGGTCATTCTCCACACACTAACAACCCTCCCTACTGTAACTACGATAGTTGAACCAGTCTATATTAAACACTCGTTCCTCCTCCTCGCCAGCCACTTACGAGTCCCCAATAGTTTTTCTTCGCTTTCTCTCATTTCTTTTTAATAATAACAATAATACCAAGCATAGCTGCTGCGTCGTCTGCATTGTTGTTGTGATGTTCCGTCTCCCTTCTACTCGCACAGCGGCGTTAACTTTTTTTTCTTGCTGTAGTAACTGAACCAAGAGCCACTCGTGTGACCACATTTGGAAGAAATTACTCGTAATTTCTTGCTCCAAAGTAATTGCTCATCAAAGGGATCGTGTGACCGTAACTTAAGTCACCCTTTAAGAAAAACTGTAAATACTGATTCACAAAACTTAAGGATAATTTCTGACTTGGAACCATCGGTGTAATGCAGAAAACAGTTATTGTATTCTAAAACCTACCCAAGAAATCTTTTACCCACTTACGATATAATTCTTTTCTATTCCATCAATAGATGTTATTTTACTTTTT
>NW_024728640.1:0-6934 GCF_018991925.1 Homarus americanus | reverse complement strand
GAGGTGCCCGGCCTTCACATCCCGTTTCATGGCACTGAAAGGGTGCCCGGACCTCAAACCCCGATTCATGGCATTGAAGGGGTGCCCGGCCACCACACTCTGGGTCATGGTGCTGGAGGGGTGCCCGGCCCTCACACCCCAGGTCATGTCACTAAAGGGGTGCCCGGCCCTCACACCCCGGGTCATGGTGATGGAGGGGTGCCCGGCCTTCACACCCCGTTTCATGGCACTGAAAGGGTGCCCGGCCCTCACACCCCGGGTCATGGCACTGAAGGAGTGACCGGCCCTCACACCCCGGTCATGGCACTGAAAGGGTGCCCGGCCCATCCTCTACGGGTCATGTCATTGAAGGGGTGCCCGTCCCTCACACCCCGGTTCATGCGGTGCTGAGGGGTGCCCGGCCTCACATCCTGTTTCATGAGACTGGAAAGGGTGCCCGGACCTCAAACCCTGATTCATGCATTGAAGGGGTGCCCTACCTCACACCCTGGGTCATGTCATTGAAGGGGTGCCTGGCCTCACACCCCTGGGTTATGGTGCTGAGGGGTGCCTGACCTTCACATCCTGCTCCCCATTGCACTGAATGATGCCCGGCCCTCACAACCCCGGTTCATAGCTCTGTAGGGGTGCCCGTCCCTTACACCCCGGGCCATGGTTTTGGAGGGGGGCCCGGCCCTCACACCCCGGTCCATGGTGCTGGAGGGGTGGCCAGCCCTCACATACCGGGTAATGGAGCTGAAGGGGTGCCCGGCCATCACACCCCGATTCGTGGCAATGAACGGGTGCCCTACCCTCACACCCTGGGTCATGGCACTGAAAAGGTGCCCTGCCCTCACACCCCGTGTCATGTGAAGAGGTGACCGGCCCTCACACCCCGTTCCATGGCACTGAAAGGGTGCCCGGCCCTCACACCCCGGGTCATGTCATTGAAGGGGTGCCCGGCCCTCACACACCGGGTCATGTCACTAAAGGGGTGCCTGGCCCTCACACCCCGGGTCATGTCACTGAAATAGTGCCCGGCCCTCACACACCGGGTCAGAGCACTGAAGGGGTGCCCGGCCCTCATACCCCGGGTCTTGGTGCTGAAGGGGTGCCCGGCCCTCACACCCGGGGTCATGGCACTGAGGTGGTAACCCGGCCGTCACACCCCTGGCCATGGCACTGAAGGTATGACCGGCCCTTACACCCCTGGTCATAGACCTAAACGAGTGCCCGGCCCTCACACCCCTGGTCATAGACCTAAACGAGTGCCCGGCCCTCACACCCCGGGTCATGGGGCTGAAGGTGTGCCCCGCCCTCACACCCCGGGTAATGGCACTGAAGGAGTGACCGGCCCTCACATCCCGGGTTATGGCACAGAAAGGGAGCCAGGCCCACACACCCCGGGTCATGTCATTGAAAGGGTGCCAAGACCTCACACCCGGGTGTCATGTCACTGAAAGGATGCCCGGCCCTCACACCCCGGGTCATAGCACAGAAGGGGTGCCCGGCCCTCATACCCCGGATCATGGTGTTGGAGGGGTGCCCGGCCCTCACACCCCGATTCATGGCACTGAAATCGAGCCCGGCCCTCACACCCCGTGTCATATGAAGGGTTGCCCGGCCCTCAACCCCGTGTCATGTGAAGTGGTGCCCGGCCCTTACACCCCGATTCATAGCTCTGTAGGGTTGCCCGGCCCTCACACCCCGTTTCATGGCACTAAAGGGGTGCCTTGCCCTCACATCCCAGATCATGGCACTAAAGGGGTGCCCGGCCCTCACACCCCGGGTCATGGCAGTGAAACGGTGCCCGGCCGTCAAACCCCGGGCCATGGTGCTGGAGGGGTGTCCGACCCTGAAACCCCGGGTCAAGACACTGAAGGGGTGCCCGTAACTGACGCCCCGGGTCATGTCACTGAAGGGATGGCCAGCCCTCACACCCCGGGTCATGGCACTGAAAGGGTGCCCGGCCCTGACGCCCCCGGTCATGTCACTGAAGGTATGCCCGGCCCTCACATCCCGGGTCATGGGGCTGAAGGGGTGCCCGGCCTTCACACCCAGATTCATGGCACTGAAGGGGTGCCCGGCCCTCACACCCCGGGTCATGGCACTGAAAGGGTGCCCAGCCCACACACCCAGGGTCATGTCATTGAAGGGGTGCCCGGCCCTCACACCCCGGGTCATGTCACTGAAAGGGTGTCCGGGCCTCACACCCCGCGTCATAGCACTGAAAGGGTTCCCGGCCCTCTTACCCCGTGTCATGTGACGGGGTGCCCGGCTCTCACACCCCGGTTCATAGCTCTGTAGGGGTGCCCGGCCCTCACATCCCGTTTCATGGCACTAAAGGGGTGCCCGGCCCTCACACCCCGGCTCATGGCACTAAAGGGGTGCCCGGCCCTCATACGCCGGGTCATGGCACTGAAGCGGTGCCCGGCCGTCACACCCCTGGCCATGGCACTGAAGGTGTGACCGGCCCTCACACAGCTGGTTATAGACCTAAACGGGTGGCCCTGCCCTCACACCTCGGGTCATGGGGCTGAAGGGGTGCCCGGCCCTCACACCACGGGTCATGGCACCGAAGGAGTGATCGGCCCGCACACCCCGGGTCATGGCACTGAAAGGGTGTCCGGCCCACACACCCCGGGTCATGTCATTGAAGGGGTGCCCGCCCTTCACACCCCGGGTCATGTCACTGGGAAAGGGTGCCTGGCCCTCACACCTGATTCATGGCACTGAATCGAGCCCGGCCCTCACACTCCCCGGGTCATGGTGCTGAAGGGGTGCCCGGGTCACACCTGTCTGCAGCACTGTAGGGGGTGCCTGGCCCTCACACCCCGGGTCATAGCACTGAAGGGGTGCAAGGCCCTCACTCCCCGGGTCATGGACCTAAAGGGGTGCCCGGCCCTCACACCACGGGTCATGGGGTTGAAGCGGTTCCCGGCCCTCACACCCCGGGTCATGATGCTGGAGGGGTGCCCGGCCCTCACACCCCAGGTCATGTCACTGGAGGGGTGCCCGACCCTCACACCCCGATTCTTGGCACTGAAATCGAGCCCGGCCCTAACACTCTGGGTCATGGTGCTGAAGGGGTGCCCCCTCACACCCCAGGTCATGTCACTGAAGGGGTTCCTGGCCCTCACACCCCGGGTCATGGCACTGAAGGGGTGCCTGTCCCTCACACCCCGATTCATTTCACTGAAGGGGTGCCTAATCCTCACACCCCGGGTCATGTGAAGGGGTGCCCGGCCCTCACACCCCGGTTTGCAGCACTCTAGGGGTGCCCGGCCCTCACACCCCGTTTCATGGCACTGAAAGGGTGCCCGGCCCTCACACTCCGGTTCATGACAGTGAAGGGGTGCCCAGCCCTAACACCGCGGATCATGGCACTGAAGGGGTGCCTGGCCCTCACACCACGGGTCATGGGGTTGAAGCGGTTCCCGGCCCTCACACCCTGGGTCATGGTGCTGGAGGGGTGCCCGGCCCTCACACCCCGGGTCATGTCACTGAAGGGGTACCCAGCCCTCACACCCCAGGAAATGTCACTGAAGGGGTGCCCGGCCTTCACACCCCGGGTCATGGCACTGAATGGGTGCCTGGCCCTCACACCCCGGGTCATGGTGCTGAATGGGTGTCCGGCTTTCACACCCCGATTCATGGCACTGAAAGGGTGTCCGGCCCTCACACCCCGGGTCATGGTGGCTGAAGGGGTGCCCGGCCCTCACACCCCGGGTCATGGGGTTGAAGCGGTTCCCGGCCATCACACCCCGGGTCATGGTGCTGATGGGGTGCCCGGCCCTCACACCCCAATTCTTGGCACTGAAATCGAGCCCGGTCCTAACACTCTGGGTCATGGTGCTGAAGGGGTGCCCGGCCCTCACACCCCATTTCATTTCACTGTAGGGGTGCCCGGCCCTCACACCCCGTTTCATGGCACTGAAAGGGAGCCCGGCCCTCACACCCCAGTTCATGACACTGAAGGGGTGCTCGGCCCTTACACCCCGGGTCATGGAACTGAAGGGGTGAACGGCCCTCACACCCCAGGTCATGTCACTGAAGGGGTTCCCGGCCCTCACACCCCGGGTCATGGCACTGAAGGGGTGCCTGTTCCTCACACCCCGGGTCATGGTGCTGAAGGGGTGCCCGGCCCTCACACCCCAGGTCATGTCACTGAACGGGTTCCCGGCCCTCACACCCCGAGTCATGGCACTAAAGGGGTGCCTGTTCCTCACACCCCGGGTCATGGTGCTGAAGGGGTGCCTGGCTTTCACACCCCGATTTATGGCACTGAAAGGGTGCCCGGCCCTCAAACCCCGGGTCATGGTGTCGGAGGGGTGCCCGGCCCTCACACCCCTGGTCATGTCACTAAAGGGGTGCCCGGCCCTCACACCCCGGTTCATGGGGTATAAGCGGTTCCCGACCCGCACACTCCGGGTCATGGTGCTGGAGGGGTGCCCGGCCCCCACACCCCGGGTCATGTCACTGAAAGGGTTCCCGGCCCTCATACCCCGTGTCAGTGTCACTGAAGGGGTGCCCAGCTGTAACACTCCGGATGATGGCACTTAAGGGGTGCCTAGCCCTCACACCCAGGGTCATGGTACTGAAGGGCTGCACGGTCCTCACACCCAAGGTCATGTCACTGAAGGGTTGCCCGGCCCTCACAACCCGGATCATGGCACTGAAGGGGTGCCTGGCGCTCACACCCAGGGTCATGATGCTGAAGGGGTGCCCGGCATTCACACCCCGATTCATGGCACTGAAAGGGTGCCCGGCCCTCACACCCAGGTTCATGGTGGCTGAGGGGTGCCCGGCCCTCACACCCCGGGTCATGGGGTTGAAGCGGTTCCCGGCCATCACACCCCGGGTCATGGTGCTGATGGGGTGCCCGGCCCTCACACCCCTGGTCATAGACCTAAACGAGTGCCCGGCCCTCACACCCCTGGTCATAGACCTAAACGAGTGCCCGGCCTTTACACCCCGGGTCATGGGGGTGAAGGTGTGCCCCACCCTCACACCCCGGGTCATGGCACTGAAGAAGTGACAGGCCCTCACACCTCGGGTTATGGCACTGAAAGGGTGCCCTGCCCACACACCCTGGGTCATGTCATTGAAAGGGTGCCAAGCCCTCACACCCCGGTGTCATGTCACTGAAAGGTTGCCCGGCCCTTACACCACGGGTCATAGCACTGAAGGGGTGCCCGGCCCTCATACCCCGGATCATGGTGCTGGAGGGGTGCCCGGCCCTCACACCCGGATTCATGGCACTGAAAAGGTGCCCGGCCCTCACACCCCGTGTCATATGAAGGGCTGCCTGGCCCTCACACCCCGTGTTATGTAAAGTGGTGCCCGGCCCTCACATCCCGATTCAAAGCTCTGTAGGGTTGCCCGGCCCTCACACCCCGTTTCATGGCACTAAAGGGGTGCCCGGCCCTCACACCCCTGCTCATGGCACTAAAGGGGTGCCCGTCCCTCACACCCCGGGACATGGCACTGAAGCGGTGCCCGGCCCTCACACACTTGGTTATAGACCTAAACGGGTGCTCGGCCCTCACACCCCGTGTCATGTGAAGGGGTGCCTGGCCCTCACACCCCGGTTCATAGCTCTGTAGTTGTGCCCGGCCCTCACACCCCGTTTCATGGGACTCAAGGGGTGCCCGTAACTGACGCCCCGGGTCATGTCACTGAAGGGGTGGCCCGCCCTCACACCCCGGGTCATGTCACTGAAGCGGTGCCCAGCCGTCACACCCCTGGCCATGGCACTGAAGGTGTGCCCGGCCCTCACACACCTGGTTATAGACCTAAACGGGTGGCCGGCCCTCACACCTCGGGACATGGGGCTGAAGGGGTGCCGGCCGTCACACCTCAGGTCATGGCACTGAAGGAGTGGCTGGCCCTTACACCCCGGGTCATGGCACTGAAAGGGTGCTCGGCCCTCACACCCCGGGTCATAGCACTGAAGGGGTGCCCGGCCCTCACACCCCTGGCCATAGACCTAAACGAGTGCCCGGCCCTCACATCCCGGGTCATGGGGCTGAAGGGGTGCCCAGCCCTCACACCCCGGGTCATGGCACTGAAGGAGTGACCGGCCCTCACACCCCGGGTCATGTCACTGAAGCGGTGCCCAGCCGTCACACCCCTGGCCATGGCACTGAAGGTGTGCCCGGCCCTCACACACCTGGTTATAGACCTAAATGGGTGGCCGGCCCTCACACCTCGGGACATGGGGCTGAAGGGGTGCCCGGCCGTCACACCCCGGGTCATAGCTCTGTAGGGGTGCCCGGCCCTCACACCCCGTTTCATAGCACTCTAGGGGTGCCCGGCCCTCACACCCCGTTTCATGGCACTGAAGGGGTGCTCAGCCCTCACACCACGGTTAATGACAGTGAAGGTGTGCCCGGCCCTAACACCCTGGGTCATGGCACTGAAGGGGTGCTCAGCCCTCACACCACGGGGTCAGGTTGAAGCGGCTCCGCCCTCACACCCCGGGTCATGGTGCTGGAGGGGTGCCCGGCCCTCACAACCCGGGTCATGTCACTGAAGGGGTGCCCGGCAATCACACCCCAGGTCATGTCACTGAAGGGGTGCCCGGCCCTCACACCCCGGGTCATGGCACTGAAAGGGTGCCTGGCCCTCACACCCCGGGTCATGGTGCTGAATGGGTGCCCGGCTTTCACACCCCGAATCATGGCACTGAAAGGGTGCCCGGCCCTCACACCCCGGATCATGGTGGCTGAGGGGTGCCCGGCCCTCACACCCCGGGTCATGGGGTTGAAGCGGTTCCCGGCCATCACAACCCGGGTCATGGTGCTGATGGGGTGCCCGGCCCTCACACCCCGATTCTTGGCACTGAAATCGAGCCCGGCCCTAACACTCTGGGTCATGGTGCTGAAGGGGAGCCCGGCCCTCACACCCCGATTCATTTCACTGAAGGGGTGCCCGACCCTCACACCCCTGGTCA
>NW_024728639.1:0-7052 GCF_018991925.1 Homarus americanus | reverse complement strand
AAAACAGATATGTGGAGAAAGGGAGATTCAGTGAAGAGACGTGCGTGGAATGGTGGACGAGAGAAGGGGGAGGCTCGCGTGAATAAAGGTTGAACAGTGTACTGACGACGCATGGTGGAGCAGTGAGTGAGGCGTCTCGGGTCGAACGGGTGAGAGATGATTGAATTTCCTAAGAGTGCTACCGCGAAAGTAGCGAGAGAGAGAGAGAGAAAGAAAGAGAGGGAGGAGGAAGCGGGGAAGGAGGAAGAGGAGGAGGAAGAGAAGGAGGAAAAGGAGGAGGAAGAGAAGGAGGAAGAGGTGGAGGAAAAGGCAGGTGAAATGCTGTCAGTAGTTTTTACCTCATCTAAGACCAGAGACGGAAATAAAACAAATTCCACATCGATATTATTAAAAAAAAAGTTAATAAAAATTAGTTTACGTCTGTGTTAGTTTCTGCTTTCGTTAACTCCAGCTCAGTAGAACTACAACAGTTGAGTTATAAAAATTCACTGCTACTCGAGCGTAACAAGATACAATGGTTCATATACAGTGGAACTAAATAAAACTAACGACCCTTTGACAACTAGTGAGACATAATCTGAATATCAAATTTGGCATTTCTTCACTGAGCCAATCCCGTGTTAGGTCTTACTCCTATACTCGTAAAGTTGCGCTGCGGAAAAGAAAATGGCCACATACATACATACATACATACATACATACATACATACATACATACATACATACATACATACATACATACATACATACATACATACATACATACATACATACATACATACATACATACATACATACATACATACATACATACATACATACATACATACATACATACATACATACATACATAGAATACATACATACATACAGAGGGAGAAGAGTGTTAAAATAAATAATTAATGCGTCTTTATTTCACTGTTATTACCCCATAAACGTATTGATCACACCTCTCTCACCTGTAGTAATCCAGTGTTCATTGGATACTTTACGTATTTACTTATAATTAATATATTCATTTAACCTGTATCGTTTCCCTATTACATTTCAGATTAGTTCTCCATACTAGGAATATATCTCTCTATAGACACTTAAATATATTCTACGGCTTCTAACATATTTTATTTATTTATTTTTATTCAATTTATTTATATCTTTATAATAATGTTGTTATTTATCGTACTATTATAACTATTAACTGTATATTTTCCTTCTCTTAAACCTATTCTATTTTTACAACTTTATACAAATTATTTATCATTATATCTTTTAATAATTAGTCTATTTCCTTTCGTTATATTAATTCTTGTTTGCATTTTATAATAGTCTATATAATACTCCATGTCTCCTTAGATACTTAAACACACTTTACTCTTACAATCATTATCAATCTACTTACAATCCTTCTATTCTTTTTTAAATATCCTAAAATTATCCACACTAAAAATCCATCTCTTTTTACCTACACACCCATGAGACAGTACTAAAATCAATATCTTTTTAACTCCATCCTACTACACATTACCTCACTCTCAGAACCATATGTCTATTACCTGGCAGTCAATCCAGGTGCGTTTTCGTCTCACTGTTACTACCCATCTTGCATTCCTTACTGACAGTCTCCTCGTATGTGTTAGTGTTACTCTCGATGTGGACTTGATGTGAAGCCGAGTAGTAGTGTGTATGGTTTTACAGAGGTGGTGAGGAGGTGTTAAATATGGATAGGAAATCTACGGTTCATTATTGTAAGTTTAGTTGGTTTGTTGTTGTTGTTTGTTGTTATTGTTGTTGTTTGAGTGTATTTGTGTGTGTGCACCTGTCTGTCTGCTTGTCTGTCCATGAATCTGGCAATATCCCGGTTATAATACAAGCTACGAACCTGAGCTGACATTATCCATGTAAGATGAGGAATACTGACATTCAACGTGTATTTATCAATATTATAAAGTAATAATAATAATAATATTCTTTAAATCAAACTCAACGATTCACTGAAGACTCGTACAAGGACTAATTCTAGCTTTTGTTTATATCCGAGTGTCTGTCAGTCTGCCATAAAGGAAACTCCAAGATTATTTTGCTGATTCTAAGACGGGAGAGACGCCCTTCTTGACGAGGTATGAACACAACAGTGAGGTGCAGTAAATTAAATCATTTGCATATAGATGACTGCATAATGCACAGAGAAATTACAACATTAATGAATCATCTTAAATAAGTTTCTAAACAGAAGGTTTGGTGATTTAAAGTAAATTTATAATATTATATTAATCTAGCATGTTTTATTATTAATTAATCTTTATCGTGTATAATTTTTTTAAATAATAATAATAATAATAATAATAATAATAATAATAATAATAATAATAATAATAATAATAATAATAATAATAATAATAATAATAATAATAATAATAATAATAAATAAAAATAATAATAATAATAATAATAAATAAAAATAATAATAATAATAATAATAAATAAAAATAATAATAATAGATCTACTAACAAAAAACAAAGAAAATATCAACACAAACTACTTAAATAAAAATATATTTTTTTCCTTACATAAACAATCACACTGTTTTATTTTAACCTCTCAATCAATAACCTTATAACATATTGAGTGAAGAAAAATAAGACATTGGTATGAGTATTAATGTAGACTAGAGAGTGAAGTCCTACCATCAAGGCATAGCTCCGTCGGGATATTAGCTAGACCGACGGGACGCAGAATTGAGTTAAAGACAAAGCAGTGAGGAACGCAGACCTGATACTTCTCTTATCTTGGTGGATACTGTATTGGCTCAGCAGATAGATAGATAGATAGATAGATGGATAGATAGATGGATAGATAGAAACTATTATAGCTCTGACAGTCGTTGGAGATAACCAGGTGGAGGCCAGCGTTCTCTCTCTCTCTCTCTCTCTCTCTCTCTCTCTCTCTCTCTCTCTCTCTCTCTCTCTCTCTCTCTCTCTCTCTCTCTGATCAACACATACACACACACCTCGAGAAGTAGTTAACAATTCGTGAGGTCATCAGGTTGAAAACAGCTCCAAAACACAGGTAGGAATAACACCAGTGAGATGTAATTTAGCTCAACTCTTGGTCACTTAACAAGTTTAACCTTAAATATGGCTATCTGATGAGGGATATTTTCTACTCTCTTTAAGCTAAGGATCTCAGCAACTACTTAGTATTTAAATGAATCTCCGAATTTAAATTATTTTGCCACGTTCGGTTGGAATTAAGAGGTTAATGTGTACGATGTCGATATGCAAATGAAGTTCTTAATGATGCGATATTTCCAGAGTATTTTATATGGATCCTATTTGGTGATATTTAATGTAATGGGATGGAACTGACTGTTCCGGGCTTGAAATCTGGCAGGTTAGAGAAAGGCAAAGAATGAGAGAGAGAGAGAGAGAGAGACGGAAATGTCAACTCGCGTGTTATGCACCCCTTGTACACAACCTAACAGGGGCTGAGCTGGACTGAATTTGCATATACGGAGCAGCTGATGATGGCCCGCAGTCTGTTTTGTCGCGTTGCTGTTCATGTGGCCAGGTTGAACCCTGGCCCAGTGGCTGCCTCTCACCACCTGAATATATTTATACATACGAAGAGCCTTTATGTTCACGAATGAATTCTTTGATGGGGCCGATTAAAAACAATGCAACAAGCGTTTTTTAAATGGGGGTATTGTTGGTGCAGTAATATGCCCTGCTTGGCCCGAACACACGTGAGAAGGGTGTTATCCAGTGTGACTCTACCCAAAATCACAGGTTTCCCGGTTCCCCTTTACCCCCTGTACTAACACTGGATAGACCAACCTCCCGAACGGCTAGTAAGCTGATTAGTGGCGAAATGATAAATAATACAAGTAAAGGAGAACGATGCACGACGCTGACGACACCGAAATGAGAGTTTTATATTTAGTGACCGAGTTTTGTTAAGAGACTGAAAGGAAAATATAACGTTGAGAGAGATAACGAACATATTAGTTTTCTGTATGGATATAAAAGGTCACTTGTATGAGGTATTTATATTTTCTTTGATGATATGATGGACATAACGAGAGCCATAATGTACCTAGGAAAGAAGTGTAATTTCCAATCAAACTCTCTATTTATAGATCTTTACCAACACGAAGTTCTTATATGAATTCTGTTATCATTTCTCTTCTTTTTTTTGTAATGGGAGTCATTAGAAGCCATAAAGCCATAAGACTCAGAGTCACATGAACAGACATTATATTTTGATAGGATCTTTATGGGTAATGTATAAGTTAAAGAGTCTTATCTTATTTTTGATGGAGTTTATAAACGTTTGCTTGCTGCAGGAGAGACCGACAGCTCATGTTTGCTTCTGGATAATTGTAATATTTATTGTTTTACGTGTTGACATTAGGAGAGAAAGACAATATCAGTATTTCAAACACACACACACACACACACACACACACACATACACACACACACACACACACACACACACGCACACATTATATATAAGTTATCCCAGTCCTTCCCTCTAGTGTCGATATGGTCAATAATCTTGTGTTATGTTCACAAAAATAAAAATACAATCAGTAAAAGGCAGACATGCGAATGAAAATGAAAGAAAAAATAGGAGTATATAGATATTCCAAAACTGAAAATCTTTACTCCAAAAAGCAGAGACCCAAAACGTTTTAATCCCGACGTTTCCTGTACGAAAAAAAAAAATACTAGAATTTGACGGTGGTGATTGTGTGTGTGTGTGTGCGTGTGTGTGTGTGTGTTGTGCGTGTGTGCGTGTGTGTGTGTGTGTGTGTGTGTGTGTGTGTGTGTGCCCGTGTGTGTGTTGGTTGGTTGGTGTGTGTGTGTGTGTGCGTGTGTGTGTGTGTGTTGTGCCGATACAGGGTCTTCCTGCTAGCCATCCACCCATCCGTCCCGGAAGTGGTCGTGTCGGCCACCTTGTGTACAGGGGGAGGGGGAGGGAGCCCAGTAAAACCTCGGACCCTAGTTTTCGTTCTCTCTCTCTCTCTCTCTCTCTCTCTCTCTCTCTCTCTCTCTCTCTCTCTCTCTCTCTCTCTCTCTCTCTCTCTCTGACTAAAAGTGGAGTTACAGTGACGTTGGCACTGCAGGGGGAAAAATATGGAGGGGAAGGAATGTTTTAAGAGCGGCAAGAAGAAATCCAGCAGGGAGTGGGAGGGAGGGAGGGAGAGAGGAAAGAGGTTTTAGGCGTAGATTTTATTTTATTTTTTTTTATTTTCTTATAAGTAGAAGATTTGGTGTGAGGTGTAGAGGACGTTTGGAGGAGCGGATATATTTTTAAAGTGTGAGTGTTTTCTTCCCCGGGTATTAGAAACTTTTCTGAGAACGAAGAAATCGGGAGTATGTTACCTAATTATTATTATTTTGTTTACATTCTTTTGTTTCATCTATTCTCTTATACACTGCATGTGAGTGTGGCGGGCGAGTGGATACAGCGTTCACCTACTGTTTCATGGCTCACTGGATAGATTACCGGGGCACTTTCAGTCCACCCAGCTGGAAGTGGGTACGTAAGTATAACTTGGGGAAGTAAATGCGTTTGAATGCAGTCCCGGCCATGTTGCCTCCTTGAGAACCGAAGGACGCGCGTACACACACACACACACAAATTCCTTACTTTTGGAGACGGGTAGAATGTTGTAGAGAGGCTGTTGAAAAGTGTAGAGCACTTTTAAAAAAGATTAGAGAGGGGATTCCTATATAGATTTTGAACTGTGTCAGCCAGTTTTCTTAAAATTCTTTTCCTGAACGACTCACTGTGACAACCAACCACTGCTGAAGCTAATGTATGGGCAATTCTTGGATGACCAGACTTTAGACCCTCGTGTACTCCATGTAGTCAAGAATTCGTGGTGTACTGTTTAGATATTTCAGGTATAGGCGACTTCGCTCATTAGGAGAGGAGAGTGAATCCAGGATAGTTTGGGTGTATGTCCCCGGGGAGGCGTTACCAGAGGGACGCCTGCAGGAGGGGGAGAGTGATGTTGTGGAGCTGGTGGATGATCACTGCCAGATCCACTACACGATGACCACGCCTACTACATAACACACAATCAACCCCGACAGATTGGGTGGAACAGGAGCAACGGGCGACAAGAGAGGTGGAGGGAGAAAGGGAATATTGGGTAAGGGGGTGAGAAGGCTAATGGTGAGAAAGAGAAGAAATGAAGGGCAAGAGCGAATAGGATATGAATTGATGTGTACGAATTAATTTACTGAGAAACACTTTAATATAACAGTAACACAATACATGGGATGAATGGTCCATTTGCTTACTAATAAATCAATTTGTTTGTGCATCCACCAAACACAAAAGGAGAGAGTAAGAGTTATAAATCTTCTTCTCGCCAAAATAGACTACAATTACACCTACCAACAGTGCAGCTCCTACGCCCTAAAGGTGGGGACGTGTGAGCTAATTAACCTGACCTAAGGATGTCGAGACCAAGCGAGCTTCAGCGGTGAGTGGAGTCTGAGTTAGTAACAGCTGACACGAGGCATATTGAGAATAAAGGAGAGAGTATAGTGGAACTGGCATAGGAAGATGTAAAAGCAGAGAGCATGGAAGATGTGAGGCAGAGAGTGAGATAGGAGGATAAGGGTAGGTTAGAGGATAGGGAAGAGAGGAGAGTGAAAAGTGTGCAAGAGTGGAAAAAAAGCTAAGATGAGAAAGCGATCAGTGGAGAAAGATATAAAGTAGATAATAATATATAATAGATACGATCATATAAAGACAACATATTACCATTAGTAACCTAATCTGATTTTACATAACCTTATTAGATTATGTCTTGATGGTAATATTTCCACTATGGCACAACAATATGAGGAAAATAATAAAAAAAAAAGAACTATTGGTATTTTTGGACTTAATCGTAAGAGCATTAAGTGACAATTTTACCAAAGACTGTCTCGTAAACTCCAGAAAATCACACAAAATGACACTAACCCAATATGTCCTAAAAATCTTAAAAGTTTTAATGTGTTCTCCTTTAAACAGCTTCTAAGTTTTA
>NW_024728638.1:0-18970 GCF_018991925.1 Homarus americanus | reverse complement strand
AAGATTGTGAAGTGAGATGTAGTGAAGATTGTGAAGAGAGATGTAGTGAAGATTGTGAAGTGAGATGTAGTGAAGATTGTGAAGTGAGATATAGTGAAGATTGTGAAGTGAGATATAGTGAAGATTGTGAAGTGAGATGTGGTGAAGATTGTGAAGTGAGATGTAGTGAAGATTGTGAAGTGAGATGTAGTGAAGATTGTGAAGTAAGATGTGGTAAAGATTGTGAAGTGAGATGTAGTGAAGATTGTGAAGTGAGATGTAGTGAAGATTGTGAAGTGAGATGTAGTGAAGATTGTGAAGTGAGATGTAGTGAAGATTGTGAAGTGAGATGTAGTGAAGATTGTGAAGTGAGATGTGGTGAAGATTGTGAAGTGAGATTTGGTAAAGATTGTGAAGTGAGATGTGAAAATTGTGAAGTGAGATGTAAAAATTGTGAAGTGAGATGTAGTGAAGATTGTGAAGTGAGATGCAGTGAAGATTGTGAAGTGAGATGTAGTGAAGATTGTGAAGTGAGATGTAGTGAAGATTGTGAAGTGAGATGTAGTGAAGATTGTGAAGTGAGATGTCGTGAAGATTGTGAAGTGAGATGTAGTGAAGATTGTGAAGTGAGATGTAGTGAAGATTGTGAAGGGAGATGTAGTGAAGATTGTGAAGTGAGATGTAGTGAAGATTGTGAAGTGAGATGTAGTGAAGATTGTGAAGTGAGATGTGGTGAAGATTATGAAGTGAGATGTAGTGAAGATTGTGAAGTGAGATGTAGTGAAGATTGTGAAGTAAGATGTGGTAAAGATTGTGAAGTAAGATGTGGTAAAGATTGTGAAGTGAGATGTAGTGAAGATTGTGAAGTGAGATGTAGTGAAGATTGTGAAGTGAGATGTAGTGAAGATTGTGAAGTGAGATGTAGTGAAGATTGTGAAGTGAGATGTAGTGAAGATTGTGGAGTGAGATGTAGTGAAGATTGTGAAGTGAGATGTAGTGAAGATTGTGAAGTAAGATTATAAAGTAAACTGTAGTAATTGAGGTTAAACGAACGCCGGTTATTCTGTAGTGTATCCGTGTCTTGTTAACGTGGAACCAACATGGCGGTGGTTCTCAATATAGATACGTTATTTTGCCGGGAATTTCTGTCAACACGAAATATGAATCAACCATATTTAGCCTAAATTAACCTAGCGGCTTTATTATATATTCTAAGATGTTTAAGTTGGATAGATCAGATCAGGTTAGGTTAAGTCAGGTTGGGTTAGGTTAGGTTAGTTTTGTTAATTTTGCCACTTAGAGGCTAGTTTATTGTGCCCCCCATACTCATCCTTTGAGTGGCAGCGCAAAGAGATTACAAAGTGGTGTTAGATGAGGTAGGTGGTTAAGTTAAGTTTCAATAGGTTAGGTTAGATTACGTCAGGTTGGGTTATGTTAGGTTAGGTAGGTAATAAGTAGATAGGTTACGGTCGGTAGGTGGGAAAGTTAGGTTTGATTAGGTTAGCTTATGTCAGACGGGGAGGTTAGGTTCGATTATGTCAGGTTAGGTTAGATTACGTCAAGTTAGGTTAGATTATGTCAGGTTTGGTTAGATTATGTCAGGTTAGGTTAGATTATGTCAGGTTAGGTTAGATTATGTCAGGTTAGGTTAAATTATGTCAGTTTAGGTTAGATTACGTCAGGTTAGGTTAGATTATGTCAGGTTAGGTTAGATTATGTCAGGTTAGGTTAGATTATGTCAGGTTAGGTTAGATTATGTCAGCTTAGGTTAGATTATGTCAGGTTAGGTTAGATTATGTCAGGTTAGGTTAGATTATGTCAGGTTAGGTTAGATTATGTCAGGTTAGGTTAGATTATGTCAGGTTAGGTTAGATTATGTCAAGTTAGGTAAGTAGGTGGAGGTGGGTAAAAAAGGGTAGGTTAGGTCGGCAGGTTTTAGTGTAGGAGCTTAAGTAATCCCGTAAAAATTTCATGTTAATTTTTGACACCATACATCGTAATAATCCTTATAAACTATGTTAAGGAACTGTGGTGTAATTTTTTCTGAACGGTTTATTATAAGTTTTATGCCATTAAAGAAGTTTTATCAAAGAGCGGCATAATGAACCACAGATGTATTACCATTATGCCCTAAGTAACTTAAAACATGACTAATAACCTATGAACATGTAGTATTATATGATTACAATTTAACATAATATATTATGAATGCTGTTATAATATCTTAAGTGTGTTACAAACATGGCTGCTCATATATGCCATCCTGTCTCTGGCAAAGAAGAGATTGCAGTAAGTAAAATTAATTGCTAAAGACAAATACTGGAAATTAAACATATACTTATTACCATTATCTGAAAAGCTTAGAACCACCGTTTTATATTTATTAAAAGTTTGTAGTGTTATACATCATGTGTATACAAGTCACAAGTTATTATTTACGACATTGCTTCAGTCCTCGTCATCAGAGTCTTCTGTGTACAGCAGATTCCTTCACCTTGTTTAGGCATTTCTCATCATCAGCTTGACAGTTACACATCTCGGTGCATGTCATGCTATTCTTTCTGATTCTTTCTGTATGAATATGACAATGATCCACATTTCCTGATGCCACATCCACATTTAACAAGTTCTATGATTGCTTCTGGAGCTGGTGGTTGGTCTGATATTACTAGTATGAAACAGTCATTGTCAATCTTCCACCCATGCTCTAATTGAGAAAGCATTTCACTGTCTGCATCACAAGACCACAGAAGAGCTTGATACCTTCCTCTCAATATATGATACTTTAGAGTTGCTGCAGTCGCTGGTAGTTCTCCAGCTTCTGCCTGCGTTATCTTGAAGAGATGCCATCTAAGTTTTGACAGTTTAGTGAGTCATTCGTGGACAGTAGAGCTTAAATACAAATTCCTCTAGACCAATATACATGTCTGCTGGAGGGCATTTGGTCTACTCAGCATCTTGAATGCATCTAGGACTTTTGTGTTAGATTTCATCAAAGTGCTCCAACATGCTTTCTTTCCTTTGCCAACAAATTTTCCAATGCAGTCAGATCCTGTGAAGGCATGGAAACCTGTAAGGCTCTCTGCCCAAATGTGTCGTCGCTCACCAGTTCCTGTTATCATACTTGTATTTTCTCCAAGTTGAGGCTGCTTTAATATGCCAAACACATCAGTGTCTGGTGACTTGATATGTACAGTGCTGCCCTTCTGTGATGCATATACTGTATGTCCTGCTTAAGTTCTATAACTTGTGATAGCAATTTGATGGTTGAAGCCTTATTTGCTGCTTTCCACGACAGCAGATTAACCTTGGACAGCTTTTCCCAGATGCTCAATGGACCAACAATACGTTCCTTGACAAAATTTTCATAATTTTGTCTTCCAACTTCATATGCACATAGATTGTCATATTTGGCATTTTCTGACATTACAGCTCCAGTTACCAAGTTTATAAGAGCATCATTTTCCTGGGATTACAGTCACCAATAACATTGTGTAGCTTCTGTACATCAGCATATTGACAGCTGACAATAGCTGTAGAGAGCTCATGGTGTTCTGTTATTTTGTAATCTTTATGAGTTTGATATTTTATGTAATGAACTTAATTTGAAAACCCAAATGGTAGTATATGATCTTTTATCACCTTAAGACACTCTGTGCGTCATGCCTCTCAAGTGATTTTTTTCCTCTCTTACTTCTCTGGACAAATACGACCTTTATCCCATCAGAAAAAATATCACCATATATTTTCTTAATCTACAGGTGCCAAAGTTTAAAATGACGGATGGTGTTAAAAATTAACTTGAAATTTTTACGTGACCACATATTGTCTTGTTGGGTTTCTGAGAGAACTTCACGGCTAAATAGCGCCTCTGTATTGATAGCCGGTACATGTCGTAATATCCACCGCTCATAGTTAAATCTTTATGTCCGTTTATTTTGTCCTAATTTAAGTATCAAAGAGTGTTTTCATTTTTAAGTATCTTAAGTATCTTTTTTGCCCACTCCTAAGTATCTAAGTATGATTTATTTTCATTTTTAAGTAACTAACCAT
Organism: Homarus americanus; assembly: GCF_018991925.1. Lineage (NCBI taxonomy): Eukaryota > Metazoa > Arthropoda > Malacostraca > Decapoda > Nephropidae > Homarus > Homarus americanus. The sequence continues at coordinate 14,938 of NW_024728638.1, read as the reverse complement.
ATTTTTGTTTTCATTATAAAATGTGATTGATATAGACAACAGAAGTAAATATCAGCTGGAGGTCGTAAACGAAGCTGATGTGAAGTATTTTGACTCACTGTTCCCACGAACCAATTGCTTCACTGGTTTATACCGAAGAAATAAACCGTCAACGAACCATCCGATTCAAATGTGTCTTAGGCGATACAGGGTGTTTATGCGTCACTCTGATACCAAGAATGACTTTGTGTACTGTGGTGAAGCTGAGGGTAGGATAGGGTTGGGTTGGGTTGGGATGGGTTAGGATTACGCATGTGTAGGTATATTCTGTCGCATTTTATAGATATCGTGCGTCTTTCTCTTTATTCCTTCTTTATCATGAGTATCTGTGCCTATTAATACACCACCTCGCAGGGTAGTGGAAGAGGAATGGATAGTAACGAGATAATATTCTTCTTACATATACCTTAGCTTGATTACAGGTAACATCAAGTAGAAGTTACATGACTCTTAAGATTTTTCCTCGACTTGGCTGATTCAACTGTAAGACTTGCTGTATTTATCCTTATTAAAATCCTCCACCTGTAAGACCATCCACTTGTAAGACCCTCCACCTGTAAGACCCTCCACCTGTAAGACCCTCCACTTGTAAGACTCTCCACTTGTAAAACCCTTTAGGGATTTGAAATACCTTCTCGTCTTGGCTCCACTAGTTTACAGTAATGTTGAAGTATATAGTGAAGACTCACAGCTCATGGGTTAGAAAAACAAAAGATGCTTGTTTTATTTATTTATTTATTTATAGTTTATTTTAGAATCCCCGAAAGTTAGAACAAAATGGCTGACGGGACTCACAAGCGGGCGGTGTTTACAGTATGGACCAAGAATAAAAAATAAATGAAAAATAAATTAAATAAATCGTAAATTGGTGCATTGTTTCTCCAGGGGTAATTATAGAAGTACAAATGTTCTCCAGCAGTGGGTAACGATCATAGTCATGTATAGAGCTTCCGACGCAGGTAGATTGATATAGATGCATTACCTGGAGTTAGTGGGTTACAGGGGCCTCTTACACGATAATATTAAAGGTGTTTTTTCCTTCTGTTTGTGGCACTTGAGGTGTTTAGGTTAGGTTTAATTAAAATGGTTTAGTTATAATAGTTATATTATGATAAGTTAAGTTGAATTTAGAACTTTTAATTTGCATATACCGTGTTTTAGAAGGATTTGTTAGCTAATAAGTTTAATTTGGATACGTTTAGTTTAATTTAGATCATTTGATTTTACAAGGTCGTATTATAATGACTGGGAACCATATAGAAACCTGCTAGAGAAGTAAATATTTCTACGGCAGTGAATGAGTAAGTCAATAAGTGGTGTATAGAGCTGCTGATGCAACTTAAACGGTATATACTGTACATTATATGTTATCAGAGCTTTCCTGTTGTACGTAACCGCCTCCGTCAAAGTGTCTTAGTGGCTCATGTGAAGATTAGTCTCTAGTTTATTTAACCTCAAGATTAACTACACTGGCACTGCCTGACCTGACCTGACCTACCCTAACCTAACTTAACCTAACCTAACTTAATCTAACCTAACTTAACTTCCCAGGTAGCGTTAGGTTAATCATTAGTTGAAATAAGCTGGGAGGGTTAATCTTCAGGTAATCTATCTTAATTAACAATTTTGGTCAGGTGAGGCCTTCTTTACCTTACTCGAGAGCAGGAGGACTTGCTAACATCTACAGATCATCGTCAACCAAGGCAGATATTGAATACCTTTTGTTTACCTTCGTGGCTTAAGAACACATCTTAACACCATAAGACTATTCGCCTCAATACAATAATACAGTAATTGATTATTGTATTCTAATAATATTTACGGTGTATCTTGTGAACCAGATTTATTGTTTGACCTTAGTGAATGAGAAACTGGTTGAGGTGTATTGTGGTAAACATCCTTAAGAGCAGCTCTGTGTGTTCTTACGACCTCAAAGTAACACAAAAGGTAGCCAATATCTACCCTTGGTCAGTCACTTTATGTAGATGTCAATTGTGTCATTTTTCTAGACTTAGTGGCCCCTGGAGGAGAAAGTAAATACAATGTTGATTTATTTTGGTCACAACACACGCTAGTAGATTATTTTTTCCTATTTAACTAAATAATTAACACCATGTAGCTAACTAATTATATGACTCAAAGAAGGTAACCAATATGGCGTCGATATTGTTCACATACTCTATGATAAATAGATGTATTGTCTGTTTAATTTTAGGGAAGAATTTAATTTATAAACTTTTGAGAATTTGGATGCAGGAGTTTTGTCTTTGCGTGTGTGTGTTTGTGTGTGGTGATGATGATGACGGATACTTTCCTCTGCAGTGAAAAAATATCTTGACAAGGCAAAGTTTAACTGTAAGCCGAAGGAACGTTTGTAATGTGACTTATTATGTGAAATTGTAACTTGAAATTCTTTGTGAAAAAATATTTCCCTATAAAGTTTGGCAGCAAATGAAGTATTACATCAAGGTGTAACTTGTAGTTCCTTGTGGAGTAATTACCTATGTGGACGATACAGCTACTCGAGGGTGTAAGACCTAGAGTAGAAAGTCTTAAGACCTTACCTGAGGTTGAAAGACTCTTATAGTGGAACGTCTTAGGTATTGAAACTTTAATTACAGTAAATAAAATATAATCTACCTAAACATTCCTTCACCTGGCGACAACTAATGATACAGGTGGTGTAATAGCTCTTTAAAATTCCTCCGTTTGATATAATAATGACCACATATGAACTTATAATGTGCAATATCTTGATAACACATTAGCTGCAACATTACACATAGTCCAGTGTATGTGTAGTGAGGGACATCTACCTAAATGAGTTACAGAATGTGGGGTTGAGGCAAAAAATGTTGGGACATGTTTGAGATCATCAGTTGAGCCAAACGTTTTTACTCAATATTGTTTTAATGGTATTTTAGAGCGACCGAAAAATGTAAACAAAATGGCCGGCTAGGTGACACATACCTTACAAGAATTAAACATGAGATCACACACACACACACACACACACACACCAGTTTTACCCACATTATCACCAGACTATCGGCATACCTGGTCGGTGGACACCTGCCTTCTCCTCCTCCTCACCTTGCTGTACCTGCCCTGCCCCGAGTGTACACATATTTATGTATGTTTTTATGTGTGTATGTTTATGTACGTGCGTGTTTTGAGTGTGTGTCAATTACTTGCTCGTAAACACACCAATAAAATTCACTTTGAAAGTCTTGCCAATGGTTTTATGACACTAACTGACAATGTTATTTTTTATCAAGAGAATAAAATTGAGTCTTTAATGCTTACTATGTTTGTTTTGTTTTTTTGTCGTTTATGATTTTTTTTTACTGATAATAAGGAAAGAAACATGTGAAGTAAATGAGTGATAATCTTGGGTGTAGAATAACTAGGAAAAAAGATAAGAGAAAGTGTGGACAGGAGAAGGAAAATATGATGAATGAAGAGAGAGAGAGAGAGAGAGAGAGAGAGAGAGAGAGAGAGAGAGAGAGAGTAAAACAAAAGACAAACTAACAAAAATAAAATTATCAACAAACTTTCTCAACACAACAACAACAATACTAAACTCTGTTTATTCATTAGATATCACAGTAATACACCTGGTTATTACTTACACACACACACACACACACACACACATATCTCTGTATTGCATTATGGAGAGTGCAGAGGAAAAAAAAATATTCTGGACCTGCGCGGCATTCGTCCGGAGGTGCGCTCGATAGTCAATACCATGAGAACGGAGGAGGAAGGAGAATTGAAGGGGGTTGAAGGGAGGGGGGTGGTGTAGGGGGAGTAAAGGGAAGGGGTTGAATTAGTGTCCAATATTGAGGTTTTTTTTTATTATTTTATCTTACATACAGCTACAATGCTTATGGGGTACTTTTTGTTGTGGCCAGCTTAGGATTTTTAGTTGATTTAGTTTATTTAATTTATTTTTATACGACAGATCATACATCCATATTGACTCATGATCCCTTCATTACCTACTTCCCTTAACCCTTAAACACCCCCTTCCTTCCCTCCCATCCTCTCCCCCCCTCTCCCCTTCCTTCTTTCCTACCCTCTCCCTTACCCCCCCTCCCCTTCCTTCTTTCATACCCTCTCCTTCCCCCCCTCCTCCTTGCTCCTTCTCCCTACCCTCTCTTCCTGTAACCAGAAATGCGCAGTTTAGAGCCGCCCATAAAAGGTTTAGTCCTGTTGTGGCTGTAGTGTTATGTATTTGTATTTGTATTTATGCTGTTATTTTGTTTACTGTAGACGGTAATTAGATTGGATAATGCTAGAAGGAGTTATTGATGGTGGTTTAATGGGATTATATCGTAGGTGGATTAATGGTACCTTATGGTAATTAAAATCAGGATCGCCGCCACAATGTAATTAAGGTCAAGCCCACAGCCACAATATAATAACTAAAATCACGCCCACAGCCACAGTATATTAAAAATCACGCCCACAGCCACAGTATATTAAAAATCACGCCCACAGTCACAGTATATTAAAAATCACGCCCACAGCCACAGTATATTAAAAATCACGCCCACAGCCACAGTATATTAAAAATCACGCCCACAGCCGCGGTATATTAAAAATCAGAGCCACAGTATGTTAAAAATCACGCCCACAGCCACAGTATATTAAAAATCACGCCCACGTCCACAGAATAGTAACTACAATCACGCCCAACAGCTTCCTCAGGTCACCTCAATGCCTCAGTCACTTAAATATTATTATGGGCTGAGTACCTAGTTAATAATAGTCCTTGTTAATAATAGTCCTTGTTAATAATAGTGTCTTATGTGAACTGCAATTAACTAGCTTACCAACTACTTAAGGTGAGATTATTGATGCTAGTTGGTAATGTTACCTCCCTAGTTTTTGTTTATTTAATTATTTATTTATTTGTTAGGAATTTTATGTAGTCGAAATTAAACTCCATATAAAGCGACATAAATTTATATTAAAAACTACATAAATTGAAGGAAAACTCACCTTTTCTTGTGTTGAGTGTGAGTGAGTGAGTGAGTGATATTAGTGTGTGTTGGTAGGAATCTAAATTTATATTATTTTTGTTTATATTTCCGTGTTTTTATGAGTTTGCTTTCTTAATTCATATTCAGGTGATTGAGAATAATTCGAGGTGTAACTAAGATTGGTTTACTGTGTAGCTATTGTAGTAGTCTTGAGGTATATAACTTGAAACCATTATGCAACATTTTATAATAAGTGCACACCAATTTTTATTTTTTTAAGATATCATTTCAAGATGTCACAATCAAGTAAAATACACCAAAATATTGACTCTCGAACCTTACCATCATTCCATAACCATTGCAGAGTCATGGGATAGCAACAGTGAGCTTAGGTACCAGAGCCAACACTAATATGGGCCAGTGATAACCTAGATACAAGGTACAAATGTAAACAAAATAATACGATGCTAGGTTCCAATGTCAACACGGAAGCCTACAGGTATATAATTAAACCTTTATGTAGTTATGAAGAAAAAAATTTAGGATACTGAAACTACACAATATTCTAGTCACTTTTACGTCAATATATGTATAATTTCATCTACAACCTTAACTTTTACAATCAATAGACACATTTTAGCCTTTTGTGAATTGTACAGGGTGTGGTAGAGATGTACAGGGTGTGACATGTGTACAGAGTGTGGTCGAAATGTACAGGGTGTGGTAGAGATATACAGGGTGTGGAGGAGGTGTACATGGTGTAGCAGATGTACAGGGCGTGACATGGACCTCTGGGATCTTTCATCGCTGGCTTTACCTCACCTACACTGGCTTGACTTCACCTGCAGTGGCTTGACCTCACCTACAGGAGTGGGAAGGTTATAAGAATTGACAGTCGATAATGATGACTGTGTTGATGTCATGAACTTAAGCTAATGCTGGGGTCTGGGGAGAGTTGGTGGTAATCAGGAGGTGTTTGGTGGTAATCAGGAGGTGTTTGGTGGTAATCAGGAGGTGTTTGGTGGTAATCAGGAGGTGTTTGGTGGTAATCAGGTGGTATGTGGTAGTTAATCTCTTACTTTGGGATTAACCTCGCACTCCTGGGATTAACCTAACCTAACCTAACCAATCGCTGCAACGAAGAGAGAACACAACAACTTTGCAGAAACATGTGACGTATTGCAGACTTCCTGGTATTGCACACACAGTTGATGATTTGCAATAATGAACACAAGTGGATTTTTTTTACTTTTTTTTTGTAAATATTCTCAATAGTTTTCATGATATATGTTCATGACTTTTGAGTGTTTGAACTGATTGTGTGGCCATGAATAGGTATGAGAGATGAATTAGTGAAAAATTGTATAATAATGTCATGAGATAAATTACACATGTATATAACTGTCATGAAATCTGTCAGTGCATGTATACAACTGTCATGAAATCTGTCAGTGCATGTATATAACTCATGAAATTGTCAGTGCACGTATACAACTGTCATGAAATCTGTCAGTGCATGGATACAACTGTCATGAAATCTGTCAGTGCATGAAAACAACTGTCATGCAAACGATTGACAGTCACAGAACGGGCGTCATTACGTAGTACTATACACACATACTACGGTAATTATCAGGCACAATTACCACACATAACCCGGAGATAATTAACACTAATGAGGTATAAGCCTGATCCCCCTATGTGATATTACCGTGTCGTGTCCTGGGTGTAAGTTAGTGGTGTAGAAATGGGTTGTGATGTGGTCTGGGAATTATTGGTATGTGGTGTGGTTGTGGTGTGGTTTTATTGTGTGGTGTGGTGTGAAGTGTGGCGTGTGTGGTGGTGTGGTTGCATTGCATTGTGTAGTGTCGTGTGGGTGCAAGCGGATGTATTGTTTGGTGTCCTGGGAATTGTTGGGTGTGGTGTCGTGGGTGTAAGTGAAGAGTGTATGGTGTAATGACAGATATACAAGGTGTGGCAGAGGTGTACAGGGTGTGAAAGAGATGTACAGGGTGTGCCAAAGAGATGTACAGGGTGTGCCAAAGAGATGCACAGGGTATTCCAAAGAGGTGTACAGGGTGTGCCAAAGAGATGTACAGGGTATTCCAAAGAGGTGTACAGGGTGTGCCAAAGAGATGTACACAAAGAGGGTACAGGGTGCCAAAAGGTACAGGGTGTGCCAAAAGAGATGTACAGGGTGTGCCAAAGGATGCACAGGGTGTGCCAAAGAGATGTACAGGGTGTGCCAAAGAGGTGTACACAGGGTGTTCCAAAGAGGTGTACAGGGTGTGCCAAAGAGATGTACAGGGTGTTCCAAAGAGGTGTACAGGGTGTGCCAAAGAGATGTACAGGGTGCCAAAGAGGTGTACAGGTGTGTGCACAAAGAGATGTACAGGGTGTGCCAAAGAGGTGTACAGGGTGTGCCAAAGAGATGTACAGGGTGTGCCAAAGAGATGTACAGGGTGTGCCAAAGAGGTGGGGTGTGCCAAAGAGATGTACAGGTGTGCCAAAGAGGTGTACACAGGGCGTGCCAAAGAGGTGTACAGGGTGTGCCAAAGAGGTGAGTGTGTACAGGGAGTGCCAAAGAGGTGTACAGGGAGTGCCAAAGAGGTGTACAGGGTGTGCCAAAGAGGTGTACAGGGCGTGCCAAAGAGATGTACAGGGCGTGCCAAAGAGATGTACAGGGCGTGCCAAAGAGGTGTACAGGGTGTGCGAAAGAGGTGTACAGGGTGTGCCAAAGAGGTGTACAGGGTGTGCCAAAGAGATGTACAGGGTGTGCCAAAGAGATGTACAGGGTGTGTGAAAGAGATGTACAGGGTGTGCCAAAGAAATGTACAGGGTGTGTGAAAGAGATGTACAGGGTGTGCCAAAGAAATGTACAGGGTGTGTGAAAGAGATGTACAGGGTGTGTCAAAGATATCAAAGAGTCGAAAAAGAAATTTCTAATCATAGTAAAAAATAAAAAAATAAAAAAATTGACACTGTACAAGAATGTTTATTTATTCATTTGCCTAAACTTACTGATGTACAATATTAAACATGGTTACAGTGTAGTGAAAAATAAAATGCCTGTCCGACTTTTGCCTCACCCTGTAATTTATCTAGCGTACTGAGACGCGTATTTCAGTGTTTTTTTGGGGGGGTCTACACTGTATTGAAGAAGACATTGTGTGCAACTTAATGCCTTTTTGAACCATCAGTGTATTAATGTATTGCAGGGCTTTGGTGTTCACAGTTATGTTAGTGTTGTTCATGGTGTTCAAGAGTTCAATAGTGTTGTTCATGGTGTTCAAGAGTTCAATAGTGTTCTCTGTGATGTTTAAGAGTTCATTAATGTTGTTCATGGTGTTCAGGGGTTCATTAGTGTTCTTGATGTTCAGTAGTTCATTACTTCATGGTGTTCAAAGTTAGTGTTCTCTGTGGTGTTCAAGAATTCATGACAGTGTTCTTCAGGTGTCAAATGTGTCGTCACGATGATGAAATTGCCGAAACAAAAGTGAATACATTATTTTTTCAGTTTTTTCTTATCATTTTTGCCGGAGATGAAAAAAATTGGCGAAAGAGTAATTTTTTCCCCAGAGTAAATCACCCTTGTCAAAAAATTAAATAAACATCCTCATATTTATTATTTTTTTTCATAAACATAAATATTTAAAATTTGTGTGACTTATTTACACATTAAGTTTGAAGAAATTAAACCCTATTGTTTTAATTGTTCATGACTAGTGTATTAAATAGCTTAGAATACCTAACATTATACAATATGACATCACTAGGATTATTATAGTGTTCGGTGTTATGATGAAATAATTATAGGTCGTTATATAATCTACGTCTTTTGGTGTATCGTATTGACAAGTTTATGTAAAAAAAAACACACACAGTTGATTTTATTTAATTGGTGTTTGTTTGTGTGCGTGTCTGTGCCTTAACTGAGGTCTTCAAACACGTATAGTCTTGAGTAAGTCCATTTACTTGCTGGCAGGGTAAAAAAATAAAATACTTCAGGAAAAAATACAGATAATTTTCCCTGAACTGCGAGAGATAATTTTTTCCCTGTCACTAATATTATGATTTACTTTGCTTTATTTTCCTCTGTGCGTTGGTTTTTATTATATATATATTGACACTTAAGACAATCTTCCTTACGTGAAACACTCTATTAACCTCGCTGACTGTTGCTGGGTCGCTGTAAGATAATGTTACCTGCAATTTACGTGAGACGGTCCCCAGGCCTGAGTCACCAACCCGAGAAGGTATCCGGAAGGAAATGAAAAGGCAGTGTTGGTATTTGTTATTTATTAAGGAAAACACCTGAAGACGCCATAATGGAATTGTCAGATGTTAAGACAGGTAAAATTAGGCCTCCATCCAGGTGCTGCTAGTTGTAAGTTATTACCTGTTGACCTCATTAACAGGTACTTGGGGCAAAGTGATCTCAGTTTTGATTATTTGTTCAGCAGAAGGAACAGATAATACATAGAACTGTTTTTACTGGTCATGCATGATGAGTGCCATGAGTGCCGCCGCCCTCCTCCGTGTTGTGGCACTGTGGGCGGCCGGCCATGTCGTGACCCGGGACGTAAACAAGATGGCGGCGCCTGACCTGTATCCCAAAATGATCCTAAATGTTGACCTGACCAACAAAAGGGAGAATTAAACTGTTTAGAGTAACGTCTTGGCCAGTGATCCACCAGTGTGGTCTTGGCCAGTGGTCCACCAGTGTGGTCTTGGCCAGTGATCCACCAATGTGGTCTTGGCCAGTGATCCACCAGTGTGGTCTTGGCCAGTGATCCACCAATGTGGTCTTGGTCAGTGATCCACCAGTGTGGTCTTGGCCAGTGATCCACCAGTGCGGTCTTGGTTCATTACATGGATAAGAACATATACTATGAAAGGTTCCTAAAAAATAACAGTAATTACCGTAATGTAGCTGTACGTATTATTGATTACCTTAACGATCATCAACCTCTTGTTAGTAACTGTCACTGTACAAGGTTAACTGCCTGAAGCTATAAACACAACCACACGAAGCTAACGACATAACAACATTGACTAATTACTTCCAATACATCAATACACCTGGTCATAAGATATTACCAGGTGTTGCCTATGTTCCACAATACACCATCTACACCTATGAGTTACCTTATGTTCACCATCTTCTATTTGATGGGTCAATGTAAACAAAATAATCAAGTCTTGTGGACCTAAGACACATATTCTTCAGAAGCTCCAGTACACAGACGCTCTCCAGAGTCAAGTGTAGACAAACAATATTATGACACTTTCCTTATGGTGCCTGTCCTCGACCACAACAACATCATGACTACTTAACAACACATTACTCTTCAATACACAGACCAAACTATTCCTTACCAGTACTACCATCTACCATGTCTTAGTACGTATGCATGTAAAGGACGATTTTGTTTTCTTTTAAATTTAATAACTTACTTGAAAATGTTATGTGGTTACTGCCGCTTGGGTCACCTGTGGCTACCCGGACTCAGGTGATCGACCGAAATCGAGGCTTAAGAGACGAAAAAAAAATAATTCAATCATAAATAAATACAGAAATGGACAAAATAAAACAGATCAAAAGTGAGAAACGATATATGTTTTGTTGTCAATGGTGAAATAAATAATTGAAACCCTGTAACACATTATACTTTCAATATCTTCCTAGGCGGCAGTACCTCCCTGTTTGATAGCTGCCTGCCACCTCCCTCTCCCTTTTTATTTTTTAATTGAAGGCTAAACATTGGAATGCTAACCTAACCTACCTAGCCTAGCCTAGCCTAACCTAACCTAACCTAATCTAATCTAACCTACCTAACCTAACCTAACCTAACCTCTTCTGTGACTAATTGAATGACCTTACGTAATATCATGAAGTGTAGAATGAACAAGGAACGATCGAAAGAGTGAATGAAAAATAACAGACCTGCAAATAATAATAAGAATCCCGATAAGAAAATAGAAAAACATGACAACTCGAAAGATAAATCGACCTATAACTATTATTATCACTAATGATCAATAATCTTCGTACAATAAACTACCACGACATCAAATCACTGTTTACATGACACAGAAACACACCTTTACCTGTATAACTAGATAGGCATACCCCCTTACTTTCCCATACTAATTCTCATATAAATTTATTCCCATCTCTTCCATAAAACAATCTATTTCTCTATTAAAATTAGATTCAATATTTTCACTACGACAACCACGGTGCAAAATAAACCGAGATTCAAATTATTAACACAGGTTTAACACCAGTCAGTGTGTTCAATAATAAATACTGATTAATTTCTTCTGTCACCAAAGTATTGTATCAGCCTGATGAATAAGGTTATTCCTGTGAGATTCCAGACTGTTTGTGTAGCCTGAAATACCATATGAAACCTTGTCAGAAGTATTCATTTTTCAGTCTAAGGTTTAACACATTATACTGAGGTTAAGTGACAATGACGATAACATTATCTCAGAACCTATAATGAATCACAATAACATCTATGTCTACCATCAATAAGCTTACCATCCACTTAAGATAATCATTTCTTTGCACAGGTAAGTTATAATTACTTAGTTATTCTGTTTTGGCAAGAAATACCAATATGGCAACAAGGAAATATAACCCATGGCTATATTATGTATCAATATGTGGCAATAACTGACTTTGTACCTTTTAGATGTGTATAATTTCATATGTATAGTGTTTAAAAGAACATCATTTTATACTTGAAGCATCATATTACACCATAATCACTGGTTGCTGCACCATACTGTGTCACTGTAAGTCACTAGAAGTCACTGTACCTGATATTTCTGAATAAAGGTGTAAATATTACCGATGGATATTGAAACTAATTATAACCCTCGAAAATTATAAGCCTAGTTCAACTGCTTAACACACACACACACACACACACATCCTAGACCACCGAAGGGTCAAGACGTACCTGGCGCTCCTCTCGGAGCAGCCAGGTCAACTGTTATGTTGGCCCATACCAACTCCCTCCCCTGAACCCTCCTCCCCACCGGAATATCAACAAGTTCACGCCAGAAGTTACTATTTCATTTAGGAAAGAAATGGAACCAGTGTTAAACAGAGGTGAACAGTGGTGAACAGTGCTTAAGTCAGTGAGAACAACTCAACAGTAACAGTGGTACCCAAGTTGACCTTTCACACAGTGAGGTCCCAGGTACCCAGTGATAACGGCCTGTGAGACCCAACTACCAGCGATGTGTTATCCGTCTACAATAGGAAGGCCTGGAACCACACCTCACTCATATAACACCATCTGTGAGGGAATTACTACACCACGTGAGGCCCCTCATAACACCATATGTGAAGGAGTTACTACACCACGTGAGGCCCCTCATACACCAGAATTACTACACCACGTGAGGCCCCTCATAACACCATCTGTGAGGGAATTACTACACCACGAGGCCCCTCATAACACCATCTGAGAGGGAATTACCACCACGTGAGGCCCCTCATAACACCATCTGTGAGGAATTACTACCCCGTGGGCCTCATAACACCATGGGGAATTACTACACCACGTGAGGCCCTCATAACACCATCTGTAGAGAATTACTTACACCACGTGAGGCCTCCTCATAAACCATCTGTGAGGGAATTACTACACCACGTGAGGCCCCTCATAACACCATCTGTGAGGGAACTACTACACACGTGAGGTCCCTCCTAACACCATCTGGGAGGGAGTTACTACACTACGTTTTTGCTGTTCAACACCTACATTAATCTGTATGTTCACTGTATGTTCCTTTACCTTTCTCTAATGAAGGCTTTTGTTAAACCACCAATGTATGTAATAAGTCATTTATGTCCAATGTATATTTTCAGCCTTCGGGCTGCAGAACTTTTTCAATAAACCGTTAATTATTATTATTATTATTATTATTATTACACACACACATGTATTGATCAGAGGTCAGGAGTGCCACCGCCGCCCTCCGTGTTGTGGGCACTGTGGGCGGCCGGCCATGTCGTGACCCGAGACATCAACAAAATGGCGGTGCTTGACCCCCTGTATCCCCAAATGATCCGAAATAATGGCCTGACCAGCAAAAGGAAAAATTAAAATCTCTAAAAGTAACATCTTAGTGTAGCCTTGATCATCACTTCGGTTCAAGATTAAAAAAAAAGTTAATGTATCTAGGAAGGAAAGCCAACAGGTAAATCATTAATGCCACAGGTAGGTAATAATCCTCATGACCATTACCTGTCTGTTTGTCTGTCTGCCTGTCTGTGTCTGTCTGTCTTGTCAGTACTGAAACTTTCTAAATCATAACATGGAAAAATTTAGCTTGATTTTCCCCCGTTTAAGTTATCTGGATCAAACCAACGCTTAACAGGGGTGAGAAACTGGGGGTAACCTTGTTCATATTACTGTCTTGATAAACTTTGACTGTCGGTATCATTTTACAGGTGTGTGTGTGGAAACAGGCCTGGAGTGCTGTGGAAGGTTGGCTTATAGAAATAATATCTACTTGACTCTAGGATCACAACTTAGGCAGACAACATGTGGTAAAGAACAGCTCAGTGTTACAGCCCAAGTTGGGTTATTGCTTCTGGTGATGACTAAGGTTATTGTTGTTACTCCAAGAGATTAATGAGCAGTTGTTTTTACTTCTCTAATTAGTTCCAATCAATAATAAGGCGTGTTGTTTGAGATTAATATAATCTAGGACTCAGTGATGTCAAAAGAGTGTTCCGCAGTACCCCAGAGTTCCGCAAATGGTTATCAAGTGTTCCGCTGGACTGCAATTTTTTGTTTACTAAAATTAGCCCACCCGGACACAGGTCACCGACCCATATCGGTGTTGGGGGTGGTGCACCATAAACAAATATAGAAATAGATAAAATATAGCATATCAAGTGTTAGAAACGATATATGTCTGTTGTGTTGTCAACGGAAGAGAAACAATTGAAACCCTGCAATTGTGTGTAAATGAGGCAGAAAGTCAGATTAGCAACCTGGGACTTGGTCACAAATTTTTTGATGTCATATGTCAGCAGGGTCTACCATTAGACAACACATTATGTCTCCAATAGCAACGTCCAAATACCAACCTTTTGAATGTTTTGGATTTTTTTTTATTCCTTCTTAAGATCAATTTGGGAACGGATTGCTAATCCAAACACTGCAGTGAATGTTCTTCAGATTTTCATGGCTTCTTGAACGAGAAGGATTTGACATTGGATAACAATAAAATAGGCTAAAAAACAATTACGAAATACCGTGTTTCCCCAAGGAGCCAGACCCTCTAACACAGCTGTATAACCCACAATGACTCACAAGCTGTAAATGATCAAAATATTCTAATAAAGGAAGAATTGCAACTCCCTGACATTTCACCAGACCTCACCGTCAAAACAACGTTGATAAGGAATCACTCTTACCTTTTACGACCAAGCTATTACGTCATTACCCAGATATTACTTTGATACTGAACCTTTGATATTAACAACCTCTCTGTGAGGCCCGAGTCACACGCTACATCGCTGCTATAAACAATTAACATACGTTTCGGGAAATCACTCGCTCCATCCTCAGAGCAGAACGTAAAGGGACAGAGCTGTTCAGTTACCTGTGAATATTCCTAATAATGAGATAAAGAAGTGAACATTGTTTTGATAACAAACAACAATATCAATAAATACAGAGTCGGGGCAAAAACAAAAGGCTGTTTGATTGTTTAAAAGAACAAGTATAAAATACGACATTTAAGTGTTAAGAAGCATTTTTTTTTATTTCCTTGAAGCCACCAGTTAGGATCAGACAAGTTGGCGCCAGCAGCTGCTCCTCACTCCACTTCTCATACAGGAACCTCTTAAATCTAGCCTTGTTAACAGACAC
>NW_024728637.1:0-9682 GCF_018991925.1 Homarus americanus | reverse complement strand
TAGCCCAATAAAGCACGCGGACTTCTACATACAATGAACGCGCCACCCCGCCAAGATTCGAACCCACGGGCCAGGAACCCACGACTGTGACCGGCGAACGCTACCTCTGGACCACCATGATACTAAAAGCAGTCGTAACTCTTTTATATTTCACACAAAGCCTGTTCAACGAGCTTATGGCGCCGTGAACCTCTAATGGGGACTCCCCGTATCACGTAGGTGGTCAGAGGAACATTTTACCAAATCCGGCTTTGAAACACGAGGATCCATATATATTTCATTAGCCCAATAAAGCACGCGGACTTCTACATACAATGAACACCTCACCCCGCCAGGATTCGAACCCACGGCCCACGTGCCCATGACTGTGACCGGAGAACACTACCTCTGGACCACCAGGATTATAAAAGCAGTCGTAACTCTGTTATATTTCACACAAAGCCTGTTCAACGAGCTTATGGCGCCGTGAACCTCTAATGGGGACTACCCGTATCACGTAGGTGGTCAGAGGAACGTTTTGCCAAATCCGGCTTTGAAACACGAGGATCCATATGTATTTCATTAGCCCAACAAAGCACGCAGACTTCTACATACAATGAACATGCCACCACGGCCAGGATTCGAACCCACGGCCCACGAGCCCACGACTGTGACCGGGGAACGCTACTTCTGGACCACCAGGATACTAAAAGCAGTCCTAGACTCTGTTATATTTCACACAAAGCCTGTTCAACGACCTTATGGCGCCGTGAACCTCGAATGGGGATTACCCGTATCACATACGTGGTCAGAGTAACGTTTTACCAAATCCGGCGTCGAAACACGAGGATCCATATGTATTTCATTAGCTCAATAAAGCACGCGGACTTCTACATACAATGAACACGCCACCACGGCCAGGATTCGAACCCACGGCCCACGAGCCCACGACTGTGACCGGGGAACGCTACTTCTGGACCACCAGGATACTAAAAGCAGTCCTAGACTCTGTTGTATTTCACACAAAGCCTGTTCAACGACCTTATGGCGCCGTGAACCTCTAATGGGGACTACCCGTATCACGTAGGTGGTCAGAGTAACGTTTTACCAAATCCGGCTTCGAAACAAGAGGATCCATATATATTTCATTAGCCCAATAAGGCACGCGGACTTCTACATACAATGATCGCGCCACCCCGCCAAGATTCGAACCCACGGCCCAGGAACCCACGACTATGACCGGCGAACGCTACCTCTGGATCACCAGGATACTAAAATCAGTCGTAACTCTGTTATATTTCACACAAAGCCTGTTCAACGAGCTTATGGCGCCATGAACCTCTAATGGGGACTACCCGTATCACGTAGGTGGTCAGAGGAACGTTTTACCAAATCCGGCTTTGAAACACGAGGATCCATATATATTTCATTAGCCCAATAAAGCACGCGGACTTCTACATACAATAAAAACCTCACCCCGCCAGGATTCGAACCCACGGCCCACGTGCCCATGACTGTGACCGGAGAACGCTACCTCTGGACCACCAGGATACTAAAAGCAGTCGTAACTCTGTTATATTTCACACAAAGCCTGTTCAACGAGCTTATGGCGCCGTGAACCTCTAATGGGGACTACCCGTATCACGTAGGTGGTCAGAGGAACGTTTTACCAAATCCGGCTTTGAAACACGAGGATCCATATGTATTTCATTAGCCCAATAAAGCACGCGGAATTCTACATACAATGAACGCGCCACCCCGCCAAGATTCGAACCCACGGCCCAGGAACCCACGACTGTGACTGGTGAACTCTACCTCTGGGCCACCAGAATACTAAAAGCAGTCGTAACTCTGTGATATTTCACACAAAGCCTGTTCAACGAGCTTATGACGCCGTGAACCTCTAATGGGGATTACCCGTATCACGTAGGTGGTTAGAGTAACGTTTTACCAAATCCGGCTTCGAAACACGAGGATCCATGTGTATTTCATTAGCCCAATAAAGCATGCTGACTTCTACATGCAATGAACACGCCACCCCGCCAGGATTCGAACCGACGGCCCACGAGCCCACGACTGTGACCGGGTAACGCTACTTCTGGACCACCAGGATACTAAAAGCAGTCGTAACTCTTTTATATTTCACACAAAGCCTGTTCAACGAGCTTATGGCGCCGTGAACCACTAATGGAGATTACCCGTATCACATACGTGGTCAGAGTAACGTTTTACCAAATCCGGCTTCGAAACACGAGGATCCATATGTATTTCATTAGCCCAATAAAGCACGCGGACTTCTACATACAATGAACGCGCCACCCCGCCAAGATTCGAACCCACGGGCCAGGAACCCACGACTGTGACCGGCGAACGCTACCTCTGGACCACCAGGATACTAAAAGCAGTCGTAACTCTTTTATATTTCACACAAAGCCTGTTCAACAAGCTTATGGCGCCGTGAACCTCTAATGGGGACTACCCGTATCACGTAGGTGGTCAGAGGAACATTTTACCAAATCTGGCTTTGAAACACGAGGATCCATATATATTTCATTAGCCCAATAAAGCACGCGGACTTCTACATACAATGAACACCTCACCCCGCCAGGATTCGAACCCACGGCCCACATGCCCATGACTGTGACCGGACAACGCTACCTCTGGACCACCAGGATACTAAAAGCAGTCGTAACTCTGTTATATTTCACACAAAGCCTGTTCAACGAGCTTATGGCGCCGTGAACCTCTAATGGGGACTACCCGTATCACGTAGGTGGTCAGTGGAACGTTTTGACAAATCCGGCTTTGAAACACGAGGATCCATATGTATTTCATTAGCCCAACAAAGCACGCGAACTTCTACATACAATGAACACGCCACCACGGCCAGGATTCGAACCCACGGCCCACGAGCCCACGACTGTGACCGGGGAACGCTACTTCTGGACCACCAGGATACTAAAAGCAGTCCTAGACTCTGTTATATTTCACACAAAGCCTGTTCAACGACCTTATGGCGCCGTGAACCTCGAATGGGGATTACCTGTATCACATACGTGGTCAGAGTAACGTTTTACCAAATCCGGCGTCGAAACACGAGGATCCATATATATTTCATTAGCTCAATAAAGCACGCGTACTTCTACATACAATGAACACGCCACCACGGCCAGGATTCGAACCCACGGCCCACGAGCCCACGACTGTGACTGGGGCACACATCTGGAGCCACCAGGATACTAAAGCAGAGTCCTGGAGCTTTCTGTTTGTATTTCACACAAAACTGTTCAACAGCCTTATGGCGCCGTGAACCTCTAATGAGGATACCATTCACGTAGTGGTCGGTAACGTTTTTACCAATCGACTGAAACAAGAGGATCCATATATTTCATTAGCCAGAAAATAAAGCCGCAGCGGACTTCTACATACAATAAAACGCGCCACACTTCAAGATTCGAACCCGGTAGGGCCTGACTGTGACCGGCGAACGCTACCTCTGGATCACCAGGATACTAAAATCAGTCGTAACTCTGTTATATTTCACACAAAGCCTGTTCAACGAGCTTATGGCGCCATGAACCTCTAATGGGGATTACCCGTATCACGTAGGTGGTCAGAGGAATGTTTTACCAAATCCGGCTTTGAAACACGAGGATCCATATATATTTCATTAGCCCAATAAAGCACGCGGACTTCTACATACAATAAACACCTCACCCCGCCAGGATTCGAACCCGGCCCGATGCCCACGACTGTGACCGGCGAACGCTACCTCTGGATCACCAGGATACTAAAATCAGTCGTAACTCTGTTATATTTCACACAAAGCCTGTTCAACGAGCTTATGGCACGGTGAACCTCTAATGGGGACTACCCGTATCACGTAGGTGGTCAGAGGAACGTTTTACAAAATCCGGCTTTGAAACACGAGGATCCATATGTATTTCATTAGCCCAATAAAGCACGCGGACTTCTACATACAATGAACGCGCCACCCCGCCAAGATTCGAACCCACGGGCCAGGAACCCACGACTGTGACCGGCGAACGCTACCTCTGGACCACCAGGATACTAAAAGCAGTCGTAACTCTTTTATATTTCACACAAAGCCTGTTCAACGAGCTTATGACGCCGTGAACCTCTAATGGGGACTACCCGTATCACGTAGGTGGTCAGAGGAACATTTTACCAAATCCGGCTTTGAAACACGAGCATCCATATATATTTCATTAGCCCAATAAAGCACGCGGACTTCTACATACAATGAACACCTCACCCCGCCAGGATTCGAACCCACGGCCCACGTGCCCATGACTGTGACCGGAGAACGCTACCTCTGGACCACCAGGATAGTAAAAGCAGTCGTAACTCTGTTATATTTCACACAAAGCCTGTTCAACGAGCTTATGGCGCCGTGAACCTCTAATGGGGACTACCCGTATCACGTAGGTGGTCAGAGGAACGTTTTACCAAATCCGGCTTTGAAACACGAGGATCCATATGTTTTTCATTAGCCCAATAAAGCACGCGGACTTCTACATACAATGAACACGCCACCCCACCAGGATTCGAACCCACGACCCACGAGCCCACGACTGTGACCGGGGAACGCTACTTCTGGACCACCAGGATACTAAAAGCAGTCCTAGACTCTGTTATATTTCACACAAAGCCTGTTCAACGAGCTTATGGCGCCGTGAACCTCTAATGGGGACTACCCGTATCACGTAGGTGGTCAGAGGAACGTTTTACCAAATCCGGCTTTGAAACACGAGGATCCATATGTATTTCATTAGCCCAATAAAGCACGCGGACTTCTACATACAATGCACGCGCCACCCCGCCAAGATTCGAACCCACGGCCCAGGAACCCACGACTGTGACCGGTGAACGCTACCTCTGGGCCACCAGGATACTAAAAGCAGTCGTAACTCTGTTATATTTCACACAAAGCCTGTTCAACGAGCTTATGGCGCCGTGAACCTCTAATGGGGATTACCCGTATACCATACGTGGTCAGAGTAACGTTTTACCAAATCCGGCTTCGAAACACGAGGATCCATGTGTATTTCATTAGCCCAATAAAGCATGCTGACTTCTACATACAATGAACACGCCACCCAGCCAGGATTCGAACCGACGGCCCACGAGCCCACGACTGTGACCGGGTAACGCTACTTCTGGACCACCAGGATACTAAAAGCAGTCCTAGACTCTGTTATATTTCACACAAAGCCTGTTCAACTAATCTATGGCGCTGCGGAACCTCTAATGGGGACTATCAGATCACGTGAGGGTGGTCAGAGTAACGTTTACCAACCGCTTCGAAACAGAGAATCTATATGTATTTTATTAGCCCAATAAAGCACGCCGACTTCTAAGCACAGCAATGAACACGCCACCCTCACAGGATTCGAACTCCACGCTCATTTGGTGCCCACGACCGTGACTGGGGAACGCCATTGGAATTCACCAGGATACTAAAAGCAGTCCTAGACTCTGTTATATTTCACACAAAGCCTGTTCAACGAGCTTATGGCGCAGTGAACCTCTAATGGGGACTAGCCGTATCACGTAGGTGGTCAGAGTAACATTTTACCAAATCCGGCTTCGAAACACGAGGATCCATATGTATTTCATTAGCCCAATAAAGCACGCGGACTTCTACATACAATGAACACGCCACCCCGCTAGGATTCGAACCCACGGCCCACGAGCCCACGGCTGTGACCGGGGAACGCTACTTCTGGACCACCAGGATAGTAAAAGCAGTCCTAGACTCTGTTATATTTCACACAAAGCCTGTTCAACGAGCTTATGGCGCCGTGAACCTCTAATGGGGACTACCCGTATCACGTAGGTGGTCAGAGTAACGTTTTACCAAATCCGGCTTCGAAACACGAGGATCCATATGTATTTCATTAGCCCAATAAAGCACGCGGACTTCTACATACAATGAACACCTCACCCCGCCAGGATTCGAACCCACGGCCCACGAGCCCATGACTGTGACCGGAGAACCCTACCTCTGGACTACCAGGATACTAAAAGCAGTCCTAGGATCTGTTACATTTCACACAAAGCCTGTTTAACGAGCTTATGGCGCCGTAAACCACTAATGGGGATTACCCGTATCACGTAGGTGGTCAGAGTAACGTTTTACCAAATCCGGCTTCGAAACAAGAGGATCCAAATATATTTCATTAGTCCAATAAAGCATGCGGACTTCTATATACAATGAACGCGCCACCCCGCCAAGATTCGAACCCACGGCCCAGTAACCCACGACTGTGACCGGCGAACGCAACCTCTGGACCACCAGGATTCTAAAAACAGTCGTAACTCTGTTATATTTCACACAAAGCCTGTTCAACGAGCTTATGGCGCCGTGAACCTCTGATGGGGACTACCCGTATCACGTACGTGGTCAGAGTAACGTTTTACCAAATCCGGCTTCGAAACACCAGGATCCATATGTATTTCATTAGCCCAATAAAGCACGCGGACTTCTACATACAATGAACACCTCACTGCGCCAGGATTCGAACCCACGGCCAACGAGCCCATGACTGTGACTGGAGAACGCTACCTCTGGACCACCAGGATACTAAAAGCAGTCCTAGACAATGTTATATTTCACACAAAGCCTGTTCAACGAGCTTATGGCGCAGTGAACCTCTAATGGGGAATACCCGTATCACATACGTGGTCAGAGTAACGTTTTACCAAATCCGGCTTCGAAACACGAGGATCCATATGTATTTCATTAGCCCAATAAAGCACGCGGACTTCTACATACAATGAACACGCCACCCCGCTAGGATTCGAACCCACGGCCCACTTGCCCACGACTGTGACCGGGTAACGCTACTTCTCGACCACCAGGATACTAAAAGCAGTCCTAGACTCTGTTATATTTCACACAAAGCCTGTTCAACGACCTTATGGCGCCGTGAACCTCTAATGGGGATTACCCGTATCACGTAGGTGGTCAGAGTAACGTTTTACCAAATCCGGCGTCGAAACACGAGGATCCATATGTATTTCATTAGCTCAATAAAGCACGCGGACTTCTACATACAATGAACACGCCACCACGGACAGGATTCGAACCCACGGCCCACGAGCCCACGACTGTGACCGGGGAACGCTACTTCTGGACCACCAGGATACTAAAAGCAGTCCTAGACTCTGTTATATTTCACACAAAGCCTGTTCAACGACCTTATGGCGCCGTGAACCTCTAATGGGGACTAGCCGTATCATGTCTGTGGTCAGAGTAGCGTTTTACCAAATCCGGCTTCGTAACACGAGGATCCATATGTATTTCATTAGCCCAAAAAAGCAAGCGGACATCTACATACAATGAACACCTCACCCCGCCAGGATTCGAACCCACGGCCCACGAGCCCATGACTGTGACTGGAGAACGCTACCTCTGGACCACCAGGATACTAAAAGCAGTCCTAGACTCTGTTATATTTCACACAAAGCCTGTTCAACGAGCTTATGGCGCCGTGAACCTCTAACGGGGACTACCCGTATCACGTAGGTGGTCAGAGTAACGTTTTACCAAATCCGGCCTCGAAACAAGAGGATCCATATATATTTCATTAGCCCAATAAAGCACGCGGACTTCTACATACAATGAACGCGCCACCCCGCCAAGATTCGAACCTACGGCCCAGGAACCCACGACTGTGACCGGCGAACGCTACCTCTGGACCACCAGGATACTAAAAGCAGTCGTAACTCTGTTATATTTCACACAAAGCCTGTTCAACGAGCTTATGGCGCCGGGAACCTCTAATGGGGACTACCCGTATCACCTAGGTGGTCAGAGGAACGTTTTACCAAATCCGGCTTCGAAACACGAGGATCCATATGTATTTCATTAGCCCAATAAAGCACGCGGACTTCTACATACAATGAACACCTCACCCCGCCAGTATTCGAACCCACGGCCCACGAGCCCATGACTGTGACCGGAGAACGCTACCTCTGGACTACCAGTATACTCAAAGCAGTCCTAGACTCTGTTATATTTCACACAAAGCCTGTTCAACGAGATTATGGCGCCGTGAACCTCTAATGGGGATTACCCGTACCACATACGTGGTCAGAGAAACGTTTTACCAAATCCGGCTTCGAAACACGAGGATCCATATGTATTTCATTAGCCCAATAAAGCACGCAGACTACTACATATAATGAACGCGCCACCCCGCCAAGATTCGAACCCACGGCCCAGGAACCAACGACTGTGACCGGCGAACGCTACCTCTGGACCACAAGGATAATAAAAGCAGTCCTAGACTCTGTTATATTTCACACAAAGCCTGTTCAACGACCTTATGGCGCAGTGAATCTCTAATGGGGACTACCCGTATCACGTCTGTGGTCAGAGTAACGTTATACCAAATCCGGCTTCGAAACACGAGGATACATATATATTTCATTAGCCGAATAAAGCACGCGAACTTCTACATACAATGAATACCTCACCCCGCCAGGATTCGCACCGATGGCCCACGAGCCCATGAATGTGACCGGGGAACGCTACCTCTGGACCACCAGGATACTAAAAGCAGTCCTAGACAATGATATATTTCACACAAAGCCTGTTCAACGAGCTTATGGCGCAGTGAACCTCTAATGGGGCTTACCCGTATCACATACGTGGTCAGAATAACGTTTTACCAAATCCGGCTTCGAAACACGAGGATCCATAGGTATTTCATTAGCCCAATAAAGCATGCTGACTTCTACATACAATGAACACACCACCCCGCCAGGATTCGAACCCACGGCCCACGAGCCCACGACTGTGACCGGGTAACGCCATTTCTGGACCACCAGGATACTAAAAAGTAGTCCCAGACCCTGTTATATTTCACACAAAAGCTCGTTCAACGACCTTATATGCCGTGAACCTCTAATGGGACTAGCCGTATCAATGGTGGTCAAGTAACGCTTACCAAATCCGCTTCGAAACAGGAGAATCCATATGCATTTTATTAGCCCAATGTGCTACACGCGACTTCTACATACAATGAACAACACGCCACCTCAGCCAGGATTCGGAACTCACGGCCCACGAGCCCACAGAGATCGTGACCGGGGAACGCTACCTCTGGACCACCAGGATACTAAAAGCAGTCCTAGACTGTTATATTTCACACAAAGCCTGTTCAACGAGCTTATGGCGCCGTGAACCTCTAATGGGGACTACCCGTATCACGTAGGTGGTGAGAGTAACGTTTTACCAAATCCGGCTTCGAAACACGAGGATCCATATGTATTTCATTAGCCCAATAAAGCACGCGGACTTCTACATACAATGAATACCTCACCCCGCCAGGATTCGAACCCACGGCCCACGAGCCCATGACTGTGACTGGAGAACGCTACCTCTGGACTACCAGGTTACTAAAAGCAGTCCTAGACTCTGTTATATTTCACACAAAGCCTGTTCAACGAGCTTATGGCGCCGTGAACCACTAATGGGGATTACCCGTATCACGTAGGTGGTCAGAGTAACGTTTTACCAAATCCGGCTTCGAAACAAGAGGATCCATATATATTTCATTAGCCCAATAAAGAACGCGGACTTCTACATACAATGAACGCGCCACCCCACCAAGATTCGAACCCACGGCCCAGGAACCCACGACTGTGACCGGCGAACGCTACCTCTGGACCA
>NW_024728636.1:0-7766 GCF_018991925.1 Homarus americanus | reverse complement strand
TGTAAGCTGTGTCGGACATTTTGTGCTACATTAAAGTCCAGCGATCTGTGGCAGCTGTCGGGCTCCTGCCTGACCACCCTTTGCCTAAGAAGAGCGATTGTCTGAAGGTGTTCGAGTAGTTACTCAATAGTGAAAAAGTGATATGGAGTCCCATTGACATGGCTGCCAGTTAGGGACAGTCTGGATACGGCACACTACATAGCATGTCTTTGGAAAGTAAAGGAGGCCGTGTAGCCAAGACTGCACTCAACCGCCTTCACTTCCCCAATTACAGCTAGGTGGACTGAGAGCGCCTCGGGATTATCATATTTATAATGCCAGACGGTAACACCATCCCCTTGACACCTCGGAGACTATACAGTACTGTGTTCGGGGCGTGTTTGTGTGTCTCTACTGCCGCCTCCCTATCGTTGAGTTGCTCCCCACTTACCGTAACCAGTCGAGGTCACTGTGGGAGGCCATGTACGGTACAGTACAGTACAGAGTCACGCCCCCCTCAACAACGTCCGCACCTCGCCTGCTGAATACAGTATTTGCAAATGTGACCATAAACCCCAACAATTGTAGCAAATTACAAGTCCCGGGATTTACCCCTGGTATTAACACAGTGACAAGCGTCCCATTCCTGGTAAGTAGCAGGTGGCCGGAGGTAGTGCAATCCTCTCCCAGACTACACGGAGATGAGAGAGAGCTGGCTGACCATCATGGTAAGGACGCGTCACTATTTGGACCCCAGGGAGGCCATTATCGTAAGTTAAGTGAAAGGCATTTGGAATACTGGACGACTAGACGCTATATGAATTTCTTTACCCTAGTTTTCCCACCGATAATAATGAGTACAAGGGAGGTAGTCTCATCGGCGTTCATCAACACCATAGCCATCTCAGTTACCTATTGCTCGTACAAGGTTTTTGAATGAAATAGTTTTACTAATATCAGGAACTTTCAAACTACTACAGGAAATAATATATATATATATATGCAAGTAACCATCAGGTATGTGATTAGAGTAAGGATAATCAATTTAAAGTTAAGTTGTAATTATTAGGGTGAGCATGATCTGTCTGTACTACCCCTGAAAATGTGAATTATTAATGAAAGCGCTTTTATAACTTTTGTTTTCTTTCTTCTTTGTGGTCATATATATATATATATATATATATATATATATATATATATATATATATATATATATATATATATATATATATATATATATATATATATATATATATATATATATATATATATATATATATAAAAAGTGCCTTGTATGTCATGCCGGACGAGAGTAATGTATCGCCCCTGCGTTTTTTCGACGAATTTTGCTTCACTAACTAAAAAAATCAATTACGAGCAGCTTGTACAACGATGTGCCGGAAAATGCCATTACGAGAGCGAAAATGGTGTTGCTGGCACTTTGTTCCATTTAGTCAAAGAAGATGACATTGAATGAATTTAATACAATGCGTATGTGGTGAACGAGCCAAGTGAAAATATGACATATTGAGCTACTTAATGAGAGAGAGAGAGAGAGAGAGAGAGAGAGAGAGAGACTCTAGATGAGAGACAATTCCTCAACCACACCATTAAGCACCAACAAAAAATTTCACCGCTATACCATAAATCCGAGCGTTAGTAGACATTATCAGCACCTACCTGTCTACCCACCATTATTGGCTCTTAACTTATGGTGCAATATGGTGCAATAGGGTTGATTTTATGGTGCTGATGTGCCCTTCCCCATGTTATAGACGCGAGAGAAGGTTTGTTTACATTGGGATGCCGTCATAGTCCTCTCTGGTGGCGAGAGTACTGACTGAGGGTATAGGGGAGGAAGAGGAGGAGGAGGATAAACAGGAGGGGGAGGAAAAGATGGAGAAAAAGGTAAGAGAGAGACCGAATAAGAACACCAACACAACATCAAAAACCCAACCAATACTAAAATAATATAACGAAATTAGAGACGAAAAATATAACAAACAATATAAGAAAATGAGCAGGAATGAACACCAAGGTCAGAAAAAGAGCAGGAATGAACACCAAGGTCAGAAAAAGAGCAGGAATGAACACCAAGGTCAGAAAAAGAGCAGGAATGAACACCAAGGTCAGAAAAAGAGCAGGAATGAACACCAAGGTCAGAAAAAGAGCAGGAATGAACACCAAGGTCAGAAAAAGAGCAGGAATGAACACCAAGGTCAGAAAAAGAGCAGGAATGAACACCAAGGTCAGAAAAAGAGCAGGAATGAACACCAAGGTCAGAAAAAGAGCAGGAATGAACACCAAGGTCAGAAAAAGATACAAACACTGATTAGAAGAGAAAATATAAACATTGTGAACAAAATATAAAACGCAGAATGTGAAATGAATAAGAAACGTTAAGTGTTTTATATTCAAGAGACAATAAACGGATCAAGGTACAAAAAGTAAAGGTAAATAGATGAAAAAAAAATACAAAGTGAAGAAATTAGAATCTCCTCTTCGTAAATTGAGAGCAGCAGCAGGAGGGGAAGGGAGGGCATGAAATGGTCAATAATGTTCCATAAATCAGAGGAAATGTCGCAGAATCGGAGCAGCTGAGCCAATATTTGACCTCTGGTTTGCATAATTCGAAGCGCCAAATTTTTCACCAGCGTAGAGTTAAGGCAGCTCGGTGTAGGACGGGGAAATACCTCATACATTTTGACTTAGTGAGCTGCCGTCACCCACCTGGCCAGGTACGGTACACAGTCAGGTTAAATCATCAACTCATCTTTTTTTTTTTTTCAATTGGGAGGAGTATTTAATCATCATGAAAAAGACGAATAAAGCTCAAATTACACACACACACACACACCGTAAATTGACTTATTCACGATATTCGGTCGCTTATGAGAGAGAGAGAGAGAGAGATTAATTCAGAGCGTGACGTGCACAAGTCAGTAGGATTAATAATAAACTTTTGTTGTCCAGAACTGAGAACTCTAACAAACTCTCTTTTTCTCCCTTTCCTATGACTTGAAATTACGATGGTATCAGAGTGTGTGTGTGTGTGTGTGTGTGTGTTGAAGAGGAACATGAATGATAAAGTCTTCTGTACTAAATGTTATCTCCTGGAACCACCGCGTGATGCCTAGATAAGGAGTGTAAGGAGGAACTTATGTTTCTTTAGCTCTGGGTCTGGTGAAGTTATACAAACAACTGTTTATGGCAACTTGGGTCCTTTACAGACTCTCCCTGTATAATAGAGTATATGTTTATGAAGGGGAAGATGCAGAGAGACATTTTTTTAGGCATATTTGTCGGGAAGAGCCCAATGTCATGAATGGAATGCCTGTCGTCTGATATAGTGAAGAATAAATGTACAGTTTATCTGACTGCACGACGCTAGAGACGCTCTCTAATACAAGGAATACCAACAAGACCATTAATGACGACGCTACACTGAAACACAACTTTTAGGGTTGGTAGCAAAAATAATTCGAGGAAAGTAACATCTGGTGAACCGGAAAGTTTGATTAAAATTTTTTAAATATGACAGTTTTTCGCTCTAGTTTGTGTAACGTGGATTATAAAATACACAAACTTATTAAGCTGAGGCGCAACGAATATGAAACAAACACACACACACACACAGACTTAACATTTTCATGAACGTAGGCAAAAGTATTTACATTTCCAGACTTTTCTTACAAAACAATAATCTTAATCACAACATTTTAATCATTCGTCATTTTTTAAACTTAAGTTCCACCAAATGATAAGCAACACTTCCTAAAAAAAAAATCGTTGCTACATATTTTTACATTTTCCGCCATAGGAGTGAGCCGAGCCAAACTAAAACACGATAATCATTACACAATGCACCAGTAATCATCACAGTTCAGTAAAAGAGACACAACACTAAACTCGTTACGTGTTCCCTCGCTAACACTACTGACAACGACTGATTGAAACATATTTGTTGAAGGACGCCAGGCTGCAATGGTCGCTGCAAAATCTAAATGCGAAATACATGATCAAGGCAACAATGGTGTTTTGTCTGTCCTGTCTGACCTTTGTTGCTGAGTTTAAAGGAAATACACTCACTGACTCACACAGTTATTTTGAGAGAGAGAGAGAGAGAGAGAGAGAGAGTATGTGTGTTTGTGTGTGTGTCCATTCAAAACAGGTATGTTTTTAATTAGTGGGAGTGTCTGTCGTAACACTAAACAAAAGATTCCTAGTAGTGTCTTTGTTCTTCAAATGTTATAAATAAGACGACAGCTTTTGGTGGAAACTATGCTGGCAGTATTAGTGTAAGAAGCTGACAGTCTCAAACTTCATTGTTATCTTAATAAACAAACAATGCATCAGTTTAATACAATGAAAAATTAGCTTGAAGAATGGCGCTGGTTATCATTAATTACCCTCAATATACAGCACAGTACATGGAGGTATTGTCCAATATTTCCTAACACCATCATGTTAAGACCTGAAGCAACACATCACCATTTAAAGCTAAAATCACCGAGTGTTTTATTCACAAGTCTTTTGTTTTCATTTTTAGCTTCAGCTAATTATTATTTTCTTAAAGCATCAAATCATATTTTGCACATTTTGAAGCAGAGTTTTACAGAAAATTTATATATTCAATTTGTCAATTTATGCACCGAGTGAGGTGAGAGAGTGGCTCTGACCTTTCAGATAATGGATTTTGAGAATGATGGACAGCGACTGTTTGGTGTCTGGAGTACACTAGAATTTTCTTTTCTTAAATTAATTCTATCTATAATACCATTGTGTGTAAATTACATTGTAATATATTCTCCACAGTTTTTATTTTTTCCTCTCCTGTGCATGTGCATCTCAAATAAAATATGTAAGACGCTTACCGGCTAGGCCACAAGGACACTAAAAGCAGTTCTAGACTCTGTTATATTTCACACAAAGCCTGTTCATCGAGCTGATGGCGCCGTGAACCTCATTGGGAAACTACCCGTGCCTCTTATGTGGTGACAGTAGCATTTTACCGAATCCAGCTGGTATGAAACGCGAGGTACATATATATACTTCATTTTTAGTCCATATAACACGCAGACTTTGAACTGCTTTTAGTGTCCTTGTGGCCTCAGCCGGTGTTGCCTCCCTAGTCCCACCCAGTAGGCCTGAGGGTCTGATTCCTTGCTGCGAGGTCGTTGGGATTATATGTTCAAAGTCCGCGTGTTATATGGACTAAAAATGAAGTATATATATGTACCTCGCGTTTCATACCAGCTGGATTCGGTAAAATGCTACTGACACCACATAAGAGGCACGGGCAGTTTCCCAATGAGGGTCACGGCGCCATCAGCTCGATGAACAGGCTTTGTGTGAAATATAACAGAGTCTAGAACTGCTTTTAGTGCCCTTGTGGCCTAGCGGGTAAGTGTTCCCTAGTCCCACCCAGTAGGTCGAGGGTTCGATTCCTTGCTGGTGAGGTCGTTGATTATATGTTCAAAGTCCGCGTGTTATAAGGACTAAAAATGAAGTATATATATGTACCTCGCGTTTCATACCAGCTGGATT
Organism: Homarus americanus; assembly: GCF_018991925.1. Lineage (NCBI taxonomy): Eukaryota > Metazoa > Arthropoda > Malacostraca > Decapoda > Nephropidae > Homarus > Homarus americanus. Next base: position 2,240 of record NW_024728636.1, on the reverse strand, counting down.
CGGTAAAATGCTACTGACACCACATAAGAGGCACGGGCAGTTTCCCAATGAGGTTCACGGCGCCATCAGCTCGATGAACAGGCTTTGTGTGAAATATAACAGAGTCTAGAACTGCTTTTAGTGTCCTTGTGGCCTAGCCGGTAAGCGTTCCCTAGTCACACCCAGTAGGTCGAGGGTTCAATTCCTTGCTGGTGAGGTCGTTGATTATATGTTCAAAGTCCGCGTGTTAAATGGACTAAAAATGAAGTGTGTATATATATATATATATATATATATATATATATATATATATATATATATATATATACTAAAGAACAAGTCATAGGTGTTTTACAAAAGAAAAGTGAACATCGTGACGTGTTATATTCTTCCAAAGTGCATTAAAATATCTCGTAGTGAGACTTTATATGTTGAGTGATTTTCATTTTGTCATCCAAGGAGATGTTCAATTTTTTTCCTCAATAACAAGTATTAAATGAGTTATTGATAAGTTTTACATATTGTGGCAACACCACTGTATGGCAAGCTGCAAACCTGTCGTGGTTCAACAGAAGAATTTGTGGGATCTGTATGTATATTCTGTATGCTGTATTTATATTATGCTATGTATATTATGTATGTGCTTCATTTATGTATTATTTATTTAGCCTAGCTAGTAGCGTGTGGCAATGTATTTATCAATGTCCCACATGCTTAATTAATGTGCCTGGCGACGTATGGAAGCTGCTAATGTATCACTTGCCATACGTCGTCTATAGAGCAGTTGACCAGCAGATAGGTCGGAGAGCACTACTTCCCTCTGTGTACATATCTCTTATCCAGTAAATCGAACCTACAAAATCTATACAGGTGTTTGTGTTCGCTCCTGTATATTGAACTGATTACCCAGAACATAACAATTTTATAGACAATAAAACTATTACATCAAAAGGATTATGCAGTATACTACTCCCACCCTCACCTATACCATCCCTTTCTGGGGCTTACAAAAAGTTATAAATATTATAAGAACACATGAATTATTTACACCAATAAAATAGTTCATTTTGACATGAACGCTGTACTACATCAATAGAACAGATAATTTAATCTTATACAAATTTAAAGGTCATCATAACCTTGAAGCAAAATTTTTATACAATGAAAAAATAATAATTTGTCCATAATTTTCAGTAATATTTTTATCCCAATCATAGTCTCATTATAACAGTATCAACAGATGGTAAGTTAGTCCCGTAAGTTACATTGGTGTTTTGTAACACATACAAATAATGCTGAAAACTCTCGCTACACATGACAATCACTTCTCCTTCAAATACCGAGAGAGGAACTTAATGGTTTGTGTGGTAAGGTTGGCCACCTCTTAAGAGACACTGGGCTGATTGATTGTGGTAATTACATCCCTGGCGACGCAACAGCGTAGGTTATATTTCGCCGAATTAAATTTAATGTTTAAAGGACTAAAATAAAATATTGCAAGTTAAAAACATAATAAATAAAATAGAACTTTCATAAAAACCATTTAAACGTTAATAAATAACACTCAAAGCTTGTGTCGAAGGCCGGCTTCCTCCACATAGGAGGAAGCTGGCTGCTCACTAGGCTCCTCACTACTTATCACAACAAATATTTTTTCGAAAGTTTGTTATTCAAGAAGTTTATTTTCCTTAATGATCTGAAGTGTCTATGATTTTCGAATCAATGACCATCCGAAACTTTTCAAACAAATTGAATCATTCGATGAAAGAACTTTCCAACAAAGATAACTAATGTTGGAAATATTTCACAACCAAGAATGATGATCTCACAATTTTTCTCAAAGCAGAAGATATGAAGCTAACGTATGGTAACGAAACATACCGTAATGATCTTTGGGAAATTTGGGTAAAGTTAGGTTAGTTTTGTTAGCTTCGTATCATCAATAAATGATTGGTTTTGGACTCTTGGAGTTCAGTCGTGGTACTATTTTTAACATTACTTTCCCTAAACCGAGACACTACTCAGTGCCGCGCGACACCTTGGGGCGGTGCATGGACGCTCACAGCTCTCTGTGACTTTATTAATTGTATTGGTAATTTAATGCAGCGCGTTATATGATGAATTTACACGCTGTGATCACACACAGAAGACCTCCTGGGAAAAAAGTTGGATACATATGGTGAAGTGTTTACTAAGTGTCTTAACGGTGAAGGAAAGTGGCAGGACACCGGGTGCACAACGCCTTCTTGAGGAGTCAGGTA